>NC_057813.1:273725489-273997943 GCF_018294505.1 Triticum aestivum
ATGGATGATAGATATAGGTTTTTGTAATCTGAAAATATAAAAACAGCAAGGTAACTAATGATAAAAGTGAGCACAAACGGTATTGGAATGATAGGAAACAAGGCATAGGGTTCATACTTTCACTAGTGCAAGTTCTCTCAACAATAATAACATAATTGGATCATATAACTATCCCTCAACATGCAACAAAGAGTCACTCCAAAGCCACTAATAGCGGAGAACAAACGAGGAGATTATGGTAGGGTACGAAACCACCTCAAAGTTATCCTTTCTGCTCGATCTATTCAAGAGTCCGTAGTAAAATAACACGAAGCTATTTTTCCGTTCAATATATCATAGAGTTCATACTAGATTAACACCTTAAGACACAAATCAATCAAAACCCTAATGTCACCTAGATACTCCATTGTCACCTCAAGTATCCGTGGGCATGATTATACAATATGCATCACACAATCTCAAATTCATCTATTCAACCAACACAAAGTACTTCAAAGAGTGCCACAAAGTTTCTACCAGAGAGTCAAGACGAAAACATGTGCCAACCCCTATGCATAGGTTCATGGGCGGAACCCGCAAGTTGATCACCAAAACATACATCAAGTGGATCACGTGATATCCCATTGTCACCACAGATAAGCACAGCAAGACATACATCAAGTGTTCTCAAATCCTTAAAGACTCCATCCGATAAGATAACTTCAAAGGGAAAACTCAATTCATCACGAGAGAGTAGAGAGGGAGAAACATCATAAGATCCAACTATAATAGCAAAGCTCACGATACATCAAGATCGTGCCATAGAGAGAACGAGAGAGAGAGATCAAACACATAGCTACTAATGTCTACTACACAACCTTCTTCTTGTAGACGTTGTTGGGCATGCAAGTGCACAGGTTTGTAGGACAGTAGCAAATTTCCCTCAAGTGGATGACCTAAGGTTTATCAATCCGTGGGAGGCGTAGGATGAAGATGGTCTCTCTCAAACAACCCTGCAACCAAATAACAAAGAGTCTCTTGTGTCCCCAACACACCCAATACAATGGTAGATTGTATAGGTGCACTAGTTCGGCGAAGAGATGGTGACACAAGTGCAATATGGATGGTAGATAAAGGTATTTGTAATCTGAAATAATAAAAACAGCAAGGTAACTAATGATAAAAGTGAGCGTAAACGGTGTTGCAATGATAGGAAACAAGGCATAGGTTTCATACTTTCACTAGTGCAAGTTCTCTCAACAATAATAACATAGATAGATCATATAACAATCCCTCAACATGCAACAGAGTCACTCCAAAGCCACTAATAGCGGAGAACAAACGAAGAGATTATGGTAGGGTACGAAACCACCTCAAAGTTATTCTTTCGGACCGATCTATTCAAGAGTTCGTACTTGAATAACACCTTAAGACACAAATCAACCAAAACCCTAATGTCACCTAGATACTCCATTGTCACCTCAAGTATCCGTGGGCATGATTATACAATATGCATCACACAATCTCAAATTCATCCAACCAACACAAAGTACTTCACAGAGTGCCCCAAAGTTTCTACCAGAGAGTCAAGAAAACGTGTGCCAACCCTTATGCATAGGTTCATGGGCGGAACCCGCAAGTTGGTCACCAAAACATACATCAAGTGGCACGTGGTATCCCATTGTCACCACAGATAAGCACGGCAAGACATACATCAAGTGTTCTCAAATCAAAGACTCAATCCGATAAGATAACTTCAAGAGGGAACCTCAATTCATCACAAGAGAGTAGAGGTGGAGAAACATCATAAGATCCAACTACAATAACAAAGCTCGCGATACATCAAGATCGTGCCATAGAGAGAACACAAGAGAGAGAGAGAGAGAGAGAGAGAGAGAGATCTAACACATAGCTACTGGTACATACCCTCAGCCCCGAGGGTGAACTACTCCCTCCTCGTCATGGATAGCGCCGGGATGATGAAGATGGCCACCGGTGAGGGTTCCCCCCCCCCCCGACAAGGTGTCGGAACGGGCTCCCGAGAGGTTTTTGGTGGATACAGAGGCTTGCGGCAGCGGAACTCCCGATCTATCTTCTCCGTGGACGTTTTTAGGGTACGTGGGACTATATAGGAGAAAGAAGTCGGTCGGGGGGGGGGGGGTGCTCGAGGGGCCCACGAGACAGGGGGCGCGCCCCTATCTCCTGGCCTCCTCGAGGATCTTGTGACGTGAACTCCAAGTCTCCAGGATCAAATTCTTACAAAAAATCACGCTGCCGAAGGTTTCATTCCGTTTGGACTCCGTTTGATATTCCTTTTCCTCGAAATACTGAAACAGGCAATAAAACAGCAATATGGGCTAGGCCTCCGGTTAATAGGTTAGTCCCAAAATTAATATAAAGTGTATAATAAAGCCCGTAATCATTCAAAACAGATAATAAAATAGCATGAATGCTTCATAAATTATAGATACGTTGGAGACATATCAAAATCCCCAAGCTTAATTCCTACTCGTCCTCGAGTAGGTAAATGATAAAAGAAAGAATTTATAAAGTGTGAATGCTAGAAGGTGCACAAGTTTTATCAATGATAATTTCAATCACCTTTTCTAGCATGATAATATGTCATAACAGTAGTTAAACTCATAAAACTTCTCACGATAAAGTAACAAGCAATTCACATGTCAAAGCATAGACCATAAACTTTCTTGAAAACTAGCAAACTTCATTCTCAGTCATCAAACAATTGCAATTCATCTTATTTTCAGGAATAGCAAACTCCACATACTCAACTATCATATAGTCTTCTACAATTGCTAACATTCACGCAATACTAATGGTTATGGAGTTTCAATCAGACACTGAGAAAGATAGGGGCCTTATAGTGTTGCCTCCCAACGTATTCACCTTTGGGTGATCTCAACAATAATAGTTCATGCTAACTTACATCCAATTGGATATATATATATATATATATATATATATATATATATATATATATATATATATATATATATATATATCAGGATCACCCTAACACAAAGTGCTTGCCAAAGGATAAAATGAAAAAGGGGAAAGGTGAAGATCACCTTGACTCAAGCATAGAAGTAAAAGACATAAAGTAAATGATAGGCCCTTCGCAGAGGGAAGGAGAGATTGTCATGCGCTTTTACGGTTGGATGCACAAAATCTTAATGCGAATGAACGTCACTTTATATTGCCACTTGTATATGGACCTTTATTATGCAGTCCATCGCTTTTATTGCTTCCATAACATGATCGTATAAAGCTATTTTCTTCACACCAAAAGATCATACATATTTAGAGAGCAATTTTTATTGCTTGCACCGATGACAACTTACTTGAAGGATCTTACTCAATCCATAGGTAGGTATGGTGGACTCTCATGGCAAAACTGGGTTTAAGGTTATTTGGAAGCACAAGTAGTATCTCTACTTGGTGCAAGGAATTTTGGCTAGCATGAAGGGGAAAGGCAAGCTCAACATGATTGAATGATCCATGACAATATACTTTAACTGAGATGTCGGAAAACATAAACCATTACGTTGTCTTCCTTGTCCAACATCAACTCTTTAGCATGTCATACTTAATGAGTGCTCCCAATTATAAAAGATGTCTAGGATAGTGTATTTATATGTGAAATCTCTCTTCCTTCAATATTCTTTTATGAATTGTTCAAATGACCAATACAATGCTTGCTAACCTTCAATAAATTTACAACCTCTACTTCTTAGATGTGAAATCATTACTCCCCATGGAATAAGCAAATGAAACATAAATAATTTCAGATTTATGACAATCAACTCATTCAACCATTTACTCATAGGATATAAGTGAAGCACACGAGTAAATGACAAACTACTCCAAAAAGATATAAGTGAAGATCAATGAGTAGCTAAATAATTATGTAGCTATATGAAGACTCTCTCTCATTAAAGAATTTCAGATCTTGGTGTTGTAATCAAACAGCAAACAAAACAAAATAAAATGACATCGCAAGGATAGCACAACTCATGTGAAGAAGCAAAAATTTAGGCTCAACTGATACTAACCGATAGTTGTTGAAGAAGAAAGGTGGGATGCCTACCGGGGCATCCCCAAGCTTAGATGCTTGAGACTTCTTGAAATATTACCTTGGGGTGCCTTGGGCATCCCCAAGCTTGAACTTCTGTATCTCCTTAGTTCCTCTCATATCATGGTTTCCCTATTTCTCAAAAGCTTCATCCACAACAAACTCAACAAGAACTCGTGAGATAGGTTAGTATAAACCAATGCAAAACCTTATCATTTTTACTGTAACAAATCTCTAACATTATTATTCAACATTGCATACTAAATGCCTCTGCATATTTGATACTCCTATCCTCAAATAGAATCATTAGACAAGCAAACAAATGCAAACAATGCAAACAATGCAAACATAACATCAATCTGTCAAAACAGTACAGTCTATAAAGAATGCAAGATTCATCATACTTACCTAACTCCAAAAATTATGCAATAAAATTCCCACTGTAGTAAATTTACCAGAGCTCAATATGCAAAAAGTTTCAACATTATACCATTCTCTGACTTTTCTAGGGAATGTTTGCAACAACGGTAAACTTTCTATTTTCAAACAGCAACATGTATACTAGCAAAATAAGCATGGTAAAGGCTATCCTTGACAATTTTATTGAAATTAAAGATGCAAAACATTATTCTAAATAAAATCAAGCAAATACTAACAAGATAAAATGACGCTCCAAGCAAAACACGTATCATGTGGTGAATAAAAATATAGCTCCAAGTAAAGTTACGAATGAACGAAGACGAAAGAGGGGATGCCATCCGGGGCATCCCCAAGCTTAGGCTCTTGGTTGTCCTTGAATATTATCTTGGGGTGCCTTGGGAATCCCCAATCTTAGGCTCTTGCCACTCCTTATTCCATAGTCCACCGAATCTTTACCCAAAACTTGAAAACTTCACAACACAAAACTCAACAGAAAACTCGTAAGCTCTGTTAGTATAAGAAAATAAAACCACCACTTAGGTACTGTAATGAACTCATTCTAAATTCATTTGGTGTAATATCTACTGTATTCTAACTTATATATGGTTCATACCCTCCGATACTACTCATAGACTCATCAAAATAAGCAAACAACACATAGAAACAGAATCTGTCAAAAACAGAACAGTCTGTAGTAATCTGTATGAAACGTATACTGCTGGAACTCCAAAAATCCTACCAAAGTAAAGTCCTAAGAAATTTGTATACCAATCCAGTGCAAAAAGAATCAGATCATAATCTCGTTTCTGTGAATTAACAAAACTAATTTACTGGGTGCAAAAGTTTCTGATTCTCAGCAGGATCAACACAACTATCACCGTAAGCTATCCTAAAGGTCTTAGTTGGCACTTTATTGAAACAAAAGTTATAAGACATGATTACTACAGTAGCATAATAATGTGAACACAAAACACTAAGGATAAATATTGGCTTGTCTCCCGACAAGCGCTTTTCTTTAATGCCTTTCTAGCTAGGCATGATGATGACAATGATGCTCACCTAAAAGATAAGAATTGAAACATAATGGGAGCATCATGAAGCATATGACTAGAACATTTAAGCCTAACCCACTTCCTATGCATAGGGATTTTGTGATAAAAAAACTTATGGGAACAATAATCAACTAGCATAGGAAGGCAAAACAAGCATAGCTTCAAGATTTTCAACACATAGAGAGGAAACTTGATATTATTGCAATTCCTACAAGCATATATTCCTCCCTCATAATAATTTTCAGTAGCATCATGAATAAATTCAACAATATAACCAGCACCTAAAGCATCCTTTTCATGATCTACAAGCATAGAAAATTTACTACTCTCCACATAAGCAAATTTCTTCTCATGAATAGTAGTGGGAGCAAACTCAACAAAATAATTATCATGTGAGGCATAATCCAATTGAAAACTAAAATCATGATGACAAGTTTCATGGTTATAATTATTCATAATAGCATACAAGTCATCACAATAATCATCATAGATAGCAACTATGTTCTCATAATCAATTGGAACCTCTTCCGAAATAGTGGAATCATCAATAAATAAAGTTGACACTCTTCCAAATCCACTTTCATGTTCATTACAATAAGATTCAACATCCTCCAAAATAGTGGGATCACTACTTCCTAAAGTTGACACTCTTCCAAACCCACTTTCATCAATATAATCATCATAAATAGGAGGCATGCTTTCATCATAATAAATATTCTCATCAAAACTTGGGGGACAAAAAATATCATCTTCATCAAACATAGCATCCCCAAGCCTGTGGCTTTGCATATCATAAGCATAATCACTCTCATCATTAATAGTATGGATAGCACCAATAGTATAGCAATTATAATCATCACAATGAGTAGTAGGAGCAACATCATTTGGAAGGGATACCTTTTTACCTTTGGTGCCCCTTCTTTTCCTTTTCTTTTTCACATTATGTGTGGGTTCAACCTTCCTCTTTGAGCTCCTTATTGATGAGATTAGTTGAATAGAAAGCTCCTCCTCGTTACCTGATTCATCATAAAAAATAATAGGAGGATATTGGGAAGTATCTTCCCTTTCATTAGTATTCTCTTCATCCTCTATTTGCTTTCTTTTCTTTAGGTAATTGGCAATATAAGGATTTGCAATGCAATTCACCGCACAAAACATATAAATCTTCTCTAGATCAAAATCAAGAAATCTATCAAGATTAAATTTTGGAATACCCTCAGTTATACGTTTCATTTCTTCATACCCCAAAAGAAGACTAAGCTCTTTATGATGCCCAAGGGTGATCAAGTTATCACTAGTGCAATCATCATTAGTACTATGGATATTCAAAGAGTTCGTACTAACAACATTGCAATCATGCTCATCATTCAAAGATTTAGTACCAAGCATTTTAATGCATTCTTCTTCTAGCACTTGAGCATAATTTTCCTTTCCATCATACTCACGAAAGATATTAAAAAGATGAAGCGTATGAGACAAGCTTAACTCCATTTTTTTATAGTTTTCTTTTATAGACTCAACTAGTGATAAATCAAGAAACAAAAAGATTCAATTGCAAGATCTAAAGATATACCTTCAAGCACTCACCTCCCCGGCAACGACGCTAGAAAAGAGCTTGATGTCTACTACACAACCTTCTTCTTGTAGACGTTGCTGGGCCTGCAAGTGCACAGGTTTGTAGGACAGTAGCAAGTTTGCCTCAAGTGGATGACCTAAGATTTATCAATCTGTGGGAGGCGTAGTATGAAGATGGTCTCTCTCAAACAACCCTGCAACCAAATAACAAAGAGTCTTTTGTGTCCCCAACACACCCAATACAATGGTAGATTGTATAGGTGCAGTAGTTCGGCGAAGAGATGGTGATACAAGTGCAATATGGATGGTAGATAAAGGTATTTGTAATCTGAAATAATAAAAACAGCAAGGTAACTAATGATAAAAGTGAGAGTAAACGGTGTTGCAATGATAGGAAACAAGACATAGGGTTCATACTTTCACTAGTGCAAGTTCTCTCAACAATAATAACATAGATAGATCATATAACAGTCTCTCAACATGCAACAAAGAGTCACTCCAAAGCCACTAATAGCGGAGAAGAAACGAAGAGATTATGGTAGGATACGAAACCACCTCAAAGTTATTCTTTCGGATCGATCTATTCAAGAGTTCATACTAGAATAACACCTTAAGACACAAATCAACCAAAACCCTAATGTCACCTAGATACTCCATTGTCACCTCAAGTATCCGTGGGCATGATTATACGATATGCATCACACAATCTCAAATTCATCCAACGAACACAAAGTACTTCAAAGAGTGCCCCAAAGTTTCTACCAGAGAGTCAAGAAAACGTGTGCCAACCCCTATGCATAGGTTCATGGGCGGAACCCGCAAGTTGGTCACCAAAACATACATCAAGTGGCACGTGATATCCCATTGGCACCACAGATAAACACGGCAAGACATACATCAAGTGTTCTCAAATCAAAGACTCAATCCGATAAGATAACTTCAAGAGGGAAACTCAATTCATCACAAGAGAGTATAGGGGGAGAAACATCATAAGATCCAACTATAATAACAAAGCTCGAGATACATTAAGATCGTGCCATAGAAAGAACACGAGAGAGAGAGAGAGAGAGATCAAACACATAGCTACTGGTACATACCCTCAGCCCCGAGGGTGAACTACTCCCTCCTCATCATGGATAGCGCCGAGATGATGAAGATGGCCACCGGTGAGGGATCCCCCCTCCGGCAGGGTGCCGGAACGGGCTACCGAGAGGTTTTTGGTGGCTACAGAGGCTTGCGGCGGCAGAACTCCCGATATATCTTCTCCGTGGACGTTTTTAGGGTATGTGGGACTATATAGGCGAAAGAAGTTGGTCGGTGGGTTCTCGAGGGGCCCACAAGAATGGGGGGCGCGCCCAGTAGGCGGGGGCACGCCCCCCTATCTCCTGGCCTCCTCGAGGATCTTCTGATGTGAACTCCAAGTCTCCAAGATCATATTCTTCCAAAAAATCACGTTGCCGAAGGTTTCATTCCGTTTGGACTTCGTTTGATATTCCTTTTAATCGAAATACTAAAACAAGCAATAAAACAACAATATGGGCTGGGCCTCCGATTAAAAGGTTAGTCCCAAAAGTAATATAAAGTGTATAATAAAGCCCGTAATCATTCAAAACAACTAATAAAATAGCATGAATGCTTCATAAATTATAGATACGTTGGAGACGTATCAGAATCCCCAAGCTTAATTCCTACTCGTCCTCGAGTAGGTAAATGATAAAAGAAAGAATTTATGAAGTGTGAATGCTAGAAGGTGCACAAGTTTGATCAATGATAATTTCAATCACCTTTTCTAGCATGATAATATGTCATAACAGTAGTTCAACTCAGAAAACTTCTCACGATAAAGTAACAAGCAATTCACATGTCAAAGCATAGACCATAAACTTTCTTGAAAACTAGCAAACTTCATTCTCAATCATCAAACAATTGCAATTCATCTTATTTTCAGGAATAGCAAACTCCACATACTCAACTATCATATAGTCTTCTACAATTGCTAACATTCACGCAATACTAATGGTTATGGAGTTTCAATCGGACACTGAGAAAGATAGGTCCTTATAGTGTTGCCTCCCAACGTATTCACCTTTGGGCGATCTCAACAATAATAGTTCATGCTAAATTACATCCAATTGGATATATATATTAGGATCACCCTAACACAAAGTGCTTGCCAAAGGATAAAATGAAAAAGGGGAAAGGTGAAGATCACCTTGACTCAAGCATAAAAGTAAAAAACATAAAGTAAAAGATAGGCCCTTCCCAGAGGGAAGCAAAGTTTGTCATGTGCTTTTAGGGATTGGATGCACAAAATCTTAATGCGAATGAACGTCACTTTATATTGCCACTTGTATATGGACCTTTATTATGCAGTCGGTCGCTTTTATTGCTTCCATAACAAGATCGTATAAAGCTATTTTCTTCACACCAAAAGATCATACATATTTAGAGAGCAATTTTTATTGCTTGCACCGATGACAACTTACTTGAAGGATCTTACTCAATCCATAGGTAGGTATGGTGGACTCTGATGGCAAAACTGGGTTTAGGGATATTTGAAAGCACAAGTAGTATCTCTACTTGGTGCAAGTAATTTTGGCTAGCATGAGGAGGAAAGGCAAGCTCAACATGATTGAATGATCCATAACAATATACTTTAACTGAGATGTCAGAAAACATAAACCATTACGTTGTCTTCCTTGTCCAACATCAACTCTTTAGCATGTCATACTTAATGAGTGCTCCCAATTATAAAAGATGTCTAGGATAGTGTATTTATATGTGAAATCTCTCTTCCTTCAATATTCTTTCATGAATTGTTCAAATGACCAATACAATGCTTGCTAACCTTCAATAAATTTACAACCTCTACTTCTTAGATGTGAAGTCATTACTTCCCATGGAATAAGCAAATGAAACATAAATAATTTCAGATTTATGACAATCAACTCATTCAACCATTTACTCATAGGATATAAGTGAAGCACACGAGTAAATGACAAACTACTCCAAAAAGATATAAGTGAAGATCAATGAGTAGCTAAATAATTATGTAGCTATATGAAGACTCTCTCTCATTAAAGAATTTCAGATCTTGGTGTTGTAATCAAACAACAAAGAAAACAAAATAAAATGACATTGCAAGCATAGCACAACTCATGTGAAGGCTCAACCGATACTAACTTATAGTTGTTGAAGAAGAAAGGTGGGATGCCTACCGGGGCATCCCCAAGCTTAGATGCTTGAGACTTCTTGAAATATTACCTTGGGGTGCCTTGGGCATCCCCAAGCTTGAACTTCTGTATCTCCTTAATTCCTCTCATATCATGGTTTCTCTATTTCTCAAAAGCTTCATCCACAATAAACTCAACAAGAACTCATGAGATAGGTTAGTATAAACCAATGCAAAACCTTATCATTTTCTACTGTAACAAATCACTAACATTATTATTCAATATTGCATACTAAATGCCTATGCATATTTAATACTCCTATCCTCAAATCATTAGACAAGCAAATATATGCAAACATAACGGCAATTTGTCAAAACAGTACAGTCTGTAAAGAATGCAAGATTCATCATACTTCCCTAACTCCAAAAATCCGGGGCATCCCCAAGCTTAGGCTCTTGGTTGTCCTTGAATATTATCTTGGGGTGCCTTGGGCATTCTCAAGCTTAGGCTCTTTCCACTCCTTCTTCCATAGTCCATCGAATCTTTACCCAAAATTTGAAAACTTCACAACACAAAACTCAACAGAAAACTCGTAAGCTCCGTTAGTATAAGAAAATAAAACCACCACTTAGGTACTGTAATGAACTCATTCTAAATTCATGTTGGTGTAATATCTACTGTATTCTAACTTATCTATGGTTCATACCCTCCGATACTACTCATAGACTCATCAAAATAAGCAAACAACACATAGAAAACAGAATCTATCAAAAACAGAACAGTTTGTAATAATCTGTACCAAACGTACACTGCTGAAACTCCAAAAATCCTACCAAATTAGGAATTCCTAAGAAATTTGTATACCAATCTAATGCAAAAAGAATCAGATCATAAGCTCGTATCTGTGAATTAACAAAACTAATTTACTAGGTGCAAAAGTTTCTGATTCTCAGCAGGATCAACACAACTATTACCGTAAGCTATCCTAAAAGTCTTACTTGGCACTTTATTGAAACCAAAGCTATTTAAAACAAAATAGAGGCTGGGCAACTCGCTTTCAGGAGCTCCCCAATGGCATCCTTCGCTGGCTGTTCGATCTGCGTTGACCAGGTCTTTTTTCGCGTGTTGGCCGTTCGATCGTCGCTGTAATTCTGCGCACTCATTTTTACCGATCGGTGAATCGTGGCGAGGGATGACGTGTGGGCCGGCGCTATGGCCACTTGGATCGAAACGGCTGGGTGTTGCATTTCCTGGTGCGGGGGCGCGAGGCAGCCGCGCCGCATGCGCGCGACAAACCCTAGCGGCCTAGCCTCCCCAAGCCCCACAGGCCGCACTCCTCCTCCTCCCCCATCCCACCCTCGTTAGCCGCCGCCACCATTATGCCTCCCTCCTCTCCGTCCTACAACCACGCCACCGGAGGAAGCCGTCGTTCGTGGCGCCATATCGCTGCCGGGGTGCCGCGTAAGAGGCTAGGGGACGCCGCCACCGCAAGCCGGCAGGAAGCCAACGGCGAGCACGCCGTCAAGATGCCGCCAGGAGGACCTACCATCCGGTCCATGTCGTCAAGCGAGGGCCGCTTGTTGCGTCGTCGTGGGAGGAGGCGCACCATCGAGGAGCAGCAGAGGAGGAGACGAGGACCATCAAGGAGTAGCAGGGGAGGAGACGAGGACCATCGAGGAGCAGCAGGGGACCGCCGAACTCCCTCTTCCCTTCCGGCTGCACCTTCTCCGTGAGCTCCTTCCAGTCCCTCGCTTCTCCACTCCTACTTTTCACTCTCCCTCCCATGCTCGTCATGTGTGCTTTCTTTTGATTTGGTTGTGCCTGCAGGTCCATGGACATTGTCAGAATGGTCAATTTAGTCTGGCGTATTATTTTCAGATATCATGTTTGTCCAAGCCTCCAAGGTAATTCTCAAGAATTGTATTTTTTTACTTGCTTGGCTACTGAGTGAAAGTGCATATGCTCCAGTTTGACCACTTTTGATGGTCTTTTGAATATGATCCAATTTGGTCACTTTTCAGATTCAATTAGATAGCATCGTCTTCTCCCCGAGCAGCAAAATGGAAGTTAGGAATGTCAACTCTGCTGTGTGTCAGGCTCAGCGATGCCAGCCTCTGCCCCCTCCCCAAACGATACGGTCTGCTTCAGTTCACGCAGGTTGCCACTTCCTCTATTCTCATTGGTTTTCTTTGATTGGTGTACTGATCCACACTGAATGTGTATGAAAATGTTTTTGCTGGGGCATTTGTGCACTGAACTGGGATCTAACATATGTAAGTCCAGTGTCTAGGTGAAGAATTTGTGGCCAGCAACGAAAAGATGTCTCTTGAAAATCTAGGTATGAGATGCCTTTTTGCATCCAGTGTTCTTACATATTAGTGTGTTGTGGCATTGTGACAAAAACATATGTCAATCCTAGAGCATAGATAAGTTTACATTTGCTTTTCTTTTCTCATTTTTGTTATGTGTTTTGTTCAGTAGAATTATTTCTGTACATATCAGGAGCTGGGTTTAGGTGTTTTGTTCAGTAGAATTGTTTCTGTACATATCAGGAGCTGCGTTTAGGCTCCACTAGATCAAAGTTTTGGCTCTTGTTTCTCAAGTTCTGTAGAGGTTAGAGGAGTAATTAGTGTTCTCTTTCTTTTGAATGGGTGTATGTGGATGCATACATATAGTAGTGGAGCAATTTCCATCCTCTATTTTTTTTACTGAGCATACGTGGATGCCCATAAAGTGTTCATTGTTTTTTTTAACAAGTAAATATTGATGCACAGAAAATTTATATGGTAGTTTCCATTCTGGTTTACATGGGTAGTACCTGAAGCTTATTTATATTTCCACTCCTATGGATTTATTTGCAATTCTTGTTCTTGACATATCAGGAGTTGGTGTTGGTGTTACATTCTACCAGATCCATTTTTTGCTCATGTTTCTTAGGTTCAATTAGTGTTCTCCATTTTTCTGATAAGTGAATGTGGACATATACATACAGTAAAGGAAAAAAGATACGCCAACACTGTTCTACAATCTGTTGCATCTCTGTTCTCCTCGTTAAGGTTAGCTGCTCTATTTCCTAGGTACATGTGTATTATCTTATGTGGGTGCTATCATGGTGCTTGCTCTGCTGATCATTGTAATGTTCTGGATCTGGGGTGTGGCTGCAGGAGAGGGGAGGCGGCCAATGACAGGGAGAAGGAGCAGGCCGTCGAGGAGTGCAAGCAAAAGAGTAAGATGTGTATTTTTTATTGCCTCAAATGATTCAGATTAAGAGTGACAATATGTATGTGTTTGGTTGGGTGGAAAAGTCCCGCTTCCGATTACAGCACTTTCGTAAGACAGTAGAAGTCGTTTGGTTCAGCCCTTCTGTTTTCTGTTACGATGCTATTCAATACAGCGCTTCACTTCTGTGGAAACATCCGATCATGGCTGGATACAAAATCCTCTCTGCCACGTATTCGCTCGTGTCCGAACCAAACAAAACACGTATTCTGGAAGATATATCGGAAGCAGCGCTTCCCGGTCAGTGTCCTGCTCTGTAGCCAGTCTTCAGTTATTCTATCACATCACATGTGTCTATTTGACATCTACTTGTTTTCTGTATATATGTCTTCCATTCCATGTATCCTTGGGTGCTTATATAAAGTTTGTATGTAATTACTTTATGACGCTTGACAGATCATCCCGAAGAATAATTCTGCAAAACAATTATTAGTCCTGATGGATTTTGTATTTTAAGCTGTACAGTTCATAACATATCATTTGGAACGGATGGAATACATGTCTCAGTTAACTTGATTGATTTGTTTGTCAGATAAATAGCACGGAGAACATATTAGTGCTATATGTGTGTCTAAGGTCTCCAAGAGATGCAGTCATAGACAGTGACTGGTCCCTGAAGTTTGGGACGTTAAGGATAAAAGCAAGCAGTTTTCAGAAACTTTTAGTTGTGGCTCATGGGTAAATTTTGAAACACAAATTTCTTAACTTGTCAAATGTAGCAGAAATAATTAAGATTTAATCACTGCTACTTCCTGAAATGCAGGTTGGAGCAACTGGGAAATCATTGACAAATGTGGTCTCAGTTGGAGTTGGTGGTAGCTTCCTTGGACCTCTGTTTTTGCATGCAGCTCTCCAGATTGGTAAACATTTATTTTATCTACACTTCCTCTAGGGTTTCTAAACTGAGAATATATTTATTGCCAGATTTTGATCTGATATGCCTTTAAAATGTTACTAATTTTCAGACCCGAAACAGCAGAGTCCGCCAAAGGCTGGCAACTAAGATTGTAAGCGTGTACTTGGGGTATGTTTCTGTATTTCTTTTGTTGACACCTGTTACATGTTCTTCTCGCACTTCCTATGGATGATCAAAAATATTAAATGTGATCGAGCAGAGGCTTCCTTTTTATCTTTCTGCACCATTCATGCAACCCTAACCAGGAATTCTTTCATTATTGGAGTCTTTCATTGTATATATAACTATATATTGATGCAAGGTGGGAGAAGAAGGAGGTGGCTGGCCTTTATTGTGTTTTGGTGTGGTTCTCTCCTATTTAATGGTAGATATGATGTATAGGTTCAAGCATGTGATGTTTCTTTCAGTGCATATTTGTGCTTTACGATGTTTGATGCACATATAGTTGAACCTCTTACTCCATGTAATACTTTGCCAAAGAAGAATTTATTAATGTTGGTGTTTTTTCTCTTTTCAGATTTTAGCCTGGGTGCATAAACATACATGCCCCACATTATATTCAAATTTCAGTGCAAGCTTAAACTGGGGATAAATCATTATGGAAGGGAAATGAATGAATAACAAACTATATAGATTTATTATCATATCATTTATTTTTGATTGCATGATCTTAATTGCTCATCTCTGAAAATATTCTAGGCTCTTGCTCTTGGAAGATTAGACTGATGTGGTTTTGCTTTATGAATAAATGGCGTGCTAACTTACTGGTTTGATTTAGGTGTGTAGGCAGAGGAAACAAAAGAATCATAATCCCAGGTTTAGGCATGCACATGGTCACTGATCACAAAGTAGGTAGGAACATGTGCAGTATTGTGATTTTCAGCAAGAGAAAGAGAAACATAGTTAATTGTACGTATTTTAAGCTACACTATGTGATGTTGCTCTATTATAAAGGCCTTGCTTAAATGCTTGGTTTGCAACATGTATTGCATTTCCAGGGATTATCCTTTTGCTTATTTAGTATTTCCTATGTTATATTTCGTCCTCAGTTGGGTCATTGTATGTGATTATTTACTCATTTTGAGCCATTTTGCAACCAAGCTTGACTTCTTTTATTTTGCGATCTGAGTTATGCACACCAAAATTAGCCCACGTAAGTTTGAACCATATTGAACATGTTAGATCACTCTCCTGTATGTGATGATTTACTCTATGGAGCCATGTTGTGACCTAGCTTGAGTTCTTTTATTTGCGATCTGAGCTGCAAAATAAAAATAAAAATAAAAATAGTCCACGTAATTCGAACCATATCTGAACATTTTAGTATCTGAATACTGAAATTACCAAACATGATCTTCACTTCGCCATTTGTGACCCCACAGTGCTTTAACTAAGCTAGCTATAGTAATATTATGTTTTACATGGCTATGCAAGTTAAAGGTTCTAATATAGTGTACGTTTATCAATATTTTGTGTTATATTGAGTAATATACTTCACATATAAGTTTTAAGCTAATAGCTCCTAATAATTGTTTCTCCTCTTTGCAGTTGCCATTTTAGTCATATTTTTTCTGAGATAAAGAATAATATTGAGATGCATTTCCTTTCTGATGATGAGATTGGGTATGCCTATGTTTTGTATTTTTCAGTATTATTTTATTTCCGGCTCCGCTTAGCTGAGAGAGCTAAGAGATAATATGGTAAACAATTTCTATCAAGTGGGTGAGCTCCATTTTTCAAGGTAAGTCAGGTGACAGCCAAAAAAATACCAAGGAGATGAGTCTCTTATCAGTTGTTTTGATCTTATCCAGGTTCTATTTTCTTTCAGGCCATGAGTTACGATGTCCTGGTTAGAGCTACTACATTCAAAGAGTAAATCTGTTTCATTGTATCTGTACATTATATGAAAAAGGTGCATCTATTATGCCTCGTAGAAATTTCAGCTGAGCAATTGTGTAGACTTACGAAGCTATCATGACGGATGTTAGTGATTTCTGTATTAGGGCCATGTTACATCTCTAGTGTTGAATTAATGGCTAGAAATTCAGAGTTACATAGCTGAAAACAGGGTTGCTCGAAGCAAACAAGCTGCTTATTCAGTATTTTTGACACTCATGGAAAATGTATATGCTCATCCTAAATTCCTAATTATTATTATATCACATAACTGAAAGTGCATTAGACCAATGGTGTTATCAAAAATAAATAATTTTTGCCCCATAGCTGAACCGTGTCTTTTCTCTGTGTGTATATATGTTAGAGATGTGTAAGATTTAGACATTTTTATTCATTTGTTAACTTTACCAATGTATGGATGACATGCTTCATTATGTTATATCACATGTGAAGGTGCATTATACCTGTGGTTTATTAGAATGCATAATTTCGGTCAAATAATTGAGTTGTTCTTTTCTTCGGTGTATATACAAGTTACAGATGTGCATGATTATGTTTATTCTCTACATTTGGTAAATTCACCTATGTATGGCTGACATACTTCTTTAGGTTATGTTTCTAAAGCTCCATGCTTAATCGTCCAGAATGTTTCCAAGTGACTGCTTTACACATGGGAGACTGGATGAATGGAGGAGTTCAGAGAAGCTGGTGTTATGTTACATATGGTCTTCAAGCTAATGTTATGTTTCTTGCATGGTTTGTGTATTTGTTGCAAAAACATAGTACAAGAAAAAGATCTATGCTCATGAAGATGGCAGAAGGGAACTACATGTGGAACAAGAACCACTAGCACTGACCAGTTGGGCATCTGGATAGTGGTAGTGAACAAAAATTGCTTGCCCTATAGAGTCAATGTAATCTACTACTATCCCACTTGCTGATTTTTATATTATGAAACCATAGTATGTATTTACACTCCTGCTGTGAGATTGTACTATGTAAATTATGGGAGGACAATGTAGGCCTTTATATGCAAATAACTCCTTGTTGAAATGAGTAACTTGAGCCATTTCGCACAACAGGTCTATTTTCTTGCTTGCAATAATGTGCATTGCCTTTTATTCTACCATCTGAAAAAAAATTATAAGTCATGACACAAGAATTATTTACTGTTACTATAACTAAATATAAGATGAACTACAAAAACATCTTATATTTAGTTACGGAGGGAGTAGGTGCTTCTGCCAATAAGAAATGCTAATTTGAAATCCAACAAACAATGACCAACCTACACTAAAGTAAAACTCTGCAGACACAAACCAAATACTAGACAACTTAAATGGTTTCTAAGCACTTTTTTTATTAGAAAACTAGGTCTGCTGTTGAATTATATGCTCTTTTTGAATTACAAATGCCATAAGGATTGCCTACAAAGGTGGTTATTTTTTAGTATAACTATATCTATGCTTGTTTTTCATCTTAACCTTTTCAGATAACAAATTAAGCATGCTCATGTATATATTTTGAAAGAGAAGTATTTTCTTGAATTTTCATATAAAAAGGTAACAATTCATTCCTTTTATTATGCTGATGATGATTCTATTAAAAGTCCTTGCCGCCTGCAACGCTTATGTCTCTGTAAACAACATAACTAATGCCATATGGTTTTCAATGTGACCAAGATCTAAACTATTGATGAGTGTAGTTTATAAAGCACAGAGTTGCTGAAAAATGGAAATATCTTCAACGGGCCATAATTTTGAATGGGACTTTGCGCTACCAAATTATAATGTGTGTATACATCTCATCGTAGATAACAAACCACTTTTTCTGCTAAAAGCGATTACATTTGTTACCATATGTGCTTGCCAACAACTAAACAATGTAAAACATAGATTTTCTTTTAAATGGGACTATGCTACCAAACTAAAATGTGTATATATATACATCTCACTATAAACAACAAGCCACCGTTTTTCCTGGATAACGGAGATTAAATTTGTGGCCATATGTACTTGCCCAAACTAAACCAACTAAACCATGAATTTCTTTTCATTGCACACATGGAATGTTTTCAGTATAACATGATTTAACACATGGGCTTTCTACTATCAATATCGAACATGTCCTTGCAAAATGAATCTCTTTTCATCGATAACATGTCTTTAGCGGGTCTCTACGCCATTTGGCGCAACGGGTCAACTAGTAAAACATGATTACTACAGTAACATAATCATGTGCACACAAAAACACTAAGGATAAATATTGGGTTGTCTCCCAACAAGCGCTTTTCTTTAATGCCTTTCTAGCTAGGCATGATGATGACAATGATGCTCACCTAAAAGATAAGAATTGAAACATAATGGGAGCATCATGAAGCATATGACTAGCACATTTAAGCCTAACCCACTTCCTGTGCATAGGGATTTTGTGATCAAACAACTTATGGGAACAATAATCAACTAGCATAGGAAGGCGAAACAAGCATAGCTTCAAGATTTTCAACACATAGAGAGGAAACTTCATATTATTGCAATTCCTACAAGCATATATTCCTCCCTCATAATAATTTTCAGTAGCATCATGAATGAATTCAACAATATAACCAGCACCTAAAGCATCCTTTTCATGATCTACAAGCATAGAAAATTTACTACTCTCCACATAAGCAAATTTCTTCTCATGAATAGTAGTGGGAGCAAACTCAACAAAATAATTATCATGTGAGGCATAATCCAATTGAAAACTAAAATCATGATGACAAGTTTCATGGTTATAATTATTCATAATAGCATACAAGTCATCACAATAATCATCATAGATAGCAACTATGTTCTCATAATCAATTGGAACCTCTTCCGAAATAGTGGAATCATCACTAAATAAAGTTGACACTCTTCCAAATCCACTTTCATGTTCATCACAATAAGATTCAATATCCTCCAAAATAGTGGGATCACTACTTCCTAAAGTCGACACTCTTCCAAACCCACTTTCATCAATATAATCATCATAAATAGGAGGCATGCTTTCATCATAATAAATATTCTCATCAAAACTTGGGGGACAAAAAATATCATCTTCATCAAACATAGCATCCCCAAGCTTGTGGCTTTGCATATCATAAGTATAATCACTCTCATCATTAATAGTATGGATAGCACCAATAGTATAGCAATTATAATCATCACAATGAGTAGTAGGAGCAACATCATTTGGGAGGGATACCTTTTTACCTTTGTTGCCCCTTCTTTTCCTTTTCTTTTTCACATTATGTGTGGGTTCAACCTTCCTCTTTGAGCTCCTCGTTACCTGATTCATCATAAAAAATAATAGGAGGATATTGGGAAGTATCTTCTCTTTCATTAGTATTCTCTTCATCCTCTACTTGCTTTCTTTTCTTTAGGTAATTGGCAATATATGGATTTTCAATGCAATTCACCGCACAAAACATATAAATCTTATCTAGATCAAAATCAAGAAATCTATCAAGATTAAATTTTGGAATACCCTCAGTTATACGTTTCATTTCTTCATACCCCAAAAGAAGACTAAGCTCTTTTGATGCCCAAGGGTAATCAAGTTATCACAATTTTTGAGCACGACTCGATCATGAAACAATTTGCATTGGAGATTTAAATGACCACATTCATTGCAAAGTTCACAAGGGGCACGAAAAATATTGAATCTTTTAGCACATTCATCAAGACTTTCTTGCAAACCTTTAGTTTTTAAATACTTATGCCTCTTGCGATATCTATTTTCTCTATTTGGTGTGTCCATGCAAACCCATTCTACTCCACAAAAATCAACATGCTTATAAGAGACATTTTCATCATAACTAGTGCAATCATCATTAGTACTATGGATATTAAAAGAGTTAATACTAACAACATTGCAATCATGCTCATCATTCAAAGATTTAGTACCAAGCATTTTAATGCATTCTTCTTCTAGCACTTGAGCACAATTTTCCTTTCCATCATACTCACGAAAGATATGAAAAAGATGAAGCGTATAAGACAAGCTTAACTCCATTTTTTGTAGTTTTCTTTTATAGACTAAACTAGTGATAAAACAAGAAACAAAAAGATTCGATTGCAAGATCTAAAGATATACCTTCAAGCACTCACCTCTCCGGCAATGGCGCCAGAAAAGAGCTTGATGTCTACTACACAACCTTCTTCTTGTAGACGTTGTTGGGCCTGCAAGTGCACAGGTTTGTAGGACAGTAGCAAATTTCCCTCAAGTGGATGACCTAAGGTTTATCAATACGTGGGAGGCGTAGGATGAAGATGGTCTCTCTCAAACAACCCTGCAACCAAATAACAAAGAGTCTCTTGTGCCCCCATCACACCCAATACAATGGTAGATTGTATAGGTGCACTAGTTCGGCAAAGAGATGGTGATACAAGTGCAATATGGATGGTAGATAAAGGTATTTGTATTATGAAATAATAAAAATAGCAAGGTAACTAATGATAAAAGTGAGCGTAACCGGTGTTGAATGATAGGAAACAAGGCATAGGGTTCATACTTTCACTAGTGCAAGTTCTCTCAACAATAATAACATAGATAGATCATATAACAATCCCTCAACATGCAACAAAGAGTCACTCCAAAGCCACTAATAGTGGAGAACAAACGAAGAGATTATGGTAGGGTACGAAACCACCTTAAAGTTATTCTTTCGGATCGATCTATTCAAGAGTTCGTACTAGAATAACACCTTAAGACACAAATCAACCAAAACCCTAATGTCACCTAGATACTCCATTGTCACCTCAAGTATTCGTGGGCATGATTATACGATATGCATCACACAATCTCAAATTCATCCAACCAACATAAAGTACTTCAAAGAGTGCCCCAAAGTTTCTACCGGAGAGTCAAGAAAACGTGTGCCAACCCCTATGCATAGGTTCATGGGCAGAACCCGCAAGCTGGTCACCAAAACATACATCAAGTGGCACTGATATCCCATTGTCACCACAGATAAACACGGCAAGACATACATCAAGTGTTCTCAAATCAAAGACTCAATCCGATAAGATAACTTCAAGAGGGAAACTCAATTCATCACAAGAGAGTAGAGGGGGAGAAACATCATAGGATCCAACTATAATAACAAAGCTCGCGATACATCAAGATCGTGCCATAGAGAGAACACGAGAGAGGGAGAGAGAGATCAAACACATAGCTACTGGTACATACCCTCAGCCCTGAGGGTGAACTACTCCCTCCTTGTCATGGATAGCGCCGGGATGATGAAGATGGCCACCGGTGAGGGATCCCCCCTCCTCCAAAGTGCCGGAACAGGATCCCGAGAGGTTTTTGGTGGCTACAGAGGCTTGCGGTGGCGAAACTCCCGATCTATCTTCTCCGTGGACGTTTTTAGGGTACGTGGGACTATATAGGCGAAAGAAGTCAGTCGGGGGGTGCTCGAGGGGCCCACGAGACAGGGGGCATGCCCAGTAGGGGGGGGGGGGGCGCCCCCTATCTCCTAGCCTCCTCGAGGATCACCTGACGTGAACTCCAAGTCTCCAGGATCATATTCTTCCAAAAAATCACGCTGCCGAAGGTTTCATTCCTTTTGGACTCCATTTGATATTCCTTTTCCTCGAAATACTGAAACATGCAGTAAAACAGCAATATGGGCTGGGCCTCCGGTTAATAGGTTGGTCCCAAAAGTAATATAAAAGTGTACAATAAAGCCCGTAATCATTCAAAACAGATAATAAAATAGCATGAAGGCTTCATACATTATAGATACGTTGGAGACGTATCAGCTACTGGTACATACCCTCAGCCTCGAGGGTGAACTACTCCCTCCTCTTCATGGAGAGCGCCGAGATGATGAAGATGGCCACCGGTGAGGGATTCCCCCTCCGGCAGGGTGCCGGAACGGGCTCCCGAAAGGTTTTTGGTGGCTATAGAGGCTTGTGGCGGCAGAACTCCCGATCTATTGTTCGCTTCGTTGTTTTTAGAGTATATGGGAATATATAGGCGAAAGAAGTCGGTCGGGGGAGTCTCGAGGGGCCGACGAGACAAGGGGGCGCGCCCAGTTGGGGGGGGGGCACCCTCGTGGCCACCTCGAAGCTTCCTTGACTTCAACTCCAAGTCTCCTGGATTGCTTCTGTTCCAAAAATAACGCTCCCGAAGGTTTCATTCCATTTGGACTCCGTTTGATATTCCTTTTCTTCGAAACACTGAAATAAGAAAAAACCCCAGCAATATGGGCTGGGTCTCCGGTTAATAGGTTAGTCCCAAAAATAATATAAAAGTGTATAATAAAGCCCATAAACATTCAAAAAGATAATATAATAGCATGAATGCTTCATAAATTATAGATACGTTGGAGACGTATCACCCCGCAGTCGTCCCCGGCAAGGGTCTTGTCGGGCCGTCACAGTCGTCCCCGGCAAGGGTCTTACCGGGGGTCTTCATCTTCTGGTCCCACGTGGACCTGCAGTCCATCAGTCTTCACAAAGATCTGCATGCTACTACGCATGCGCCCTCGAGCCTGGGCCTTGATGTTGTCGATGATGTCAAAGCTCTCAACCTCAAGGGTGATGAAGCTGGTGCTTCGCAGGCTGCCCCGGCAAGGATCTTGCCGGGGCCACGCAAGCAGCCTCAGCAAGGATGTTGCCGGGAGAGGTCCAGCTTGTTGTATGCTCTCTGTTCACTATCTTGAATGTTTGTCTTAGTAGTCTTGCGTTCCGTCTCCTCCTGCCCCTCCAAGCCCTGCCGCAGGCGTGGCTATGACTGCCCGTGCACAAGTAAGGGGTGCAGGAGAGCCCATACTTTTGTACACCATCAGAAACCTATGGCCCCCGGGTCTCTTTTCCATTATATTGAATCTCGTTTACATCTTGCTAGTTTCCGATCTACTATTTTGAAATCTTTACTTTCCTATCTATAAACCAAAAATACCAAAAAAATTTACTCTATCGTTTATGTATCTCTATCAGATCTCACTCTTGCAAGTGATTGTGAAGGGATTGACAACCCCTTTATCGCGTTGGGTGCAAGTGGTTGATTGTTTGTGCAGGTATTCGATGACTTGTGCGTTATCTCCTACTGGATTGATACCTTGGTCTCAAAACTGAGGGAAATACTTATGTTACTGTGCTGCATCACCCTTTCCTCTTCAAGGGAAAACCAACGCAAGCTCAAGAGGTAGCAAGAAGGATTTTTGGCGCCGTTGCCATGGAGATCTACATCAAGTCAAGCCATACCAAGTACCCATCATAAACTCTTCTCCCTTGCATTACATTATTCTCCATTCACCTCTCGTTTTCCTCTCCCCCACTTCTAAAACGATTTTCAAAAACCTTTGCCTTTTCTTCGCCTCTCTTTTGATCATCTCTTTTCGCTTGCTTCTTGTGTGTTTGTGTGTTGGATTGATTGCTTGTCACAATGGCTCAAGATAATACTAAATTGTGTGACTTTTCCAACACCAACAACAATGATTTTATTAGCACTCTGATTGCTCCTACTACTAATGCCGAATCTTGTGAAATTAATGCTGCTTTGTTGAATCTTGTTATGGAAGATCAATTTTCTGGCCTTCCTAGTGAAGATGCTGCATCCCATCTAAACAATTTCATTGATTTGTGTGATATGCAAAAGAAGAAAGATGTGGATAATGATATTGTTAAATTGAAGCTATTTCCGTTTTCGCTTAGAGATCGTGCTAAAACTTGGTTCTCATCTTTGCCTAAAAATAGTATTGTTTCATGGAATAAGTGTAAAGATGCTTTCATCTCTAAGTATTTTCCTCCCGCTAAAATCATCTCCCTTAGGAACGATATTATGAATTTTAAGCAACTTGATCATGAGCATGTTGCACAATCTTGGGAGAGGATGAAATTGATGATACGTAATTGCCCTACACATGGTTTGAATTTGTGGATGATTATACAAAGTTTTTATGCCGGATTGGATTTTGCTTCTAGAAATGTTTTAGATTCGGCCGCGGGAGGCACTTTTATGGACATCACTTTAGGAGAAGCTACTAAACTCCTAGATAATATTATGGTTAATTATTTTCAAGGTGCACACCGAAAGATCCACTAGTAAAAAAAGTTCATGCAACTAAAGAGATTAATGTTTTGAGTGGAAAGATGGATGAACTTATGAAATTATTTGCTAATAAAAGTATTTCTTCTGATCCTAATGATATGTATTTGTCCACTTTGATTGAGAATAATAATGAATCTATGGATGTGAATTTTGTTGGTAGGAACAATTTTGGTAACAACGCGTATAGAAGCAATTTCAATCCTAGGCCGTTTCCTAGTAATTCCTCTAATAATTATGGTAATTCCTACAACAACTCTCATGGAAATTTTAGTAAGTTGCCCTCTGATTTTGAGAATAGTGTTAAAAAATTTATGACTTCGCCAAAGAATTTCAATGCTTTGATTGAAGAAAACTTGCTTAAGATTGATGAGTTGGCTAGGAACATGGATAGAATTTCTCTTGATGTTGATTCTTTGAAACCTAGATCTATCCCACCTAAACATGATATCGATGAGTCTCTCAAGGCCATGAGAATTTCCATTGATGAGTGCAAAGAAAGAACCGCTAAGATGCGGGCTAAAAAAGGTTGGTTTGGAAAAGCGTGCTCTTCTAGTTTTCATGATAATAACGATGAAGATCTAAAAGTGATTGATGCAACTCCTATTAAATCCTTGTTTTACAATATGAATCTTGATAAAGATGGGACTGGAGATGAGTCAATTTTAGTTAAAAGGCATCCCAATGATTCGGAATTTTTAGATCTAGATGTAAAAATTGATAAAAGTAGCAACGAACCCACTATTTTGGATTTCAAGGAAATTTATTATGATAATTTTTCTTTAATAGATTGTATTTCCTTGTTGCAATCTGTGTTAAATTCTCCTCATGTTTATAATCAAAACAAAGCTTTTACTAAACAGTTGTCACACCCTAACTAGTTCATGCATTAAAGTGTTGCATCATGTTTATTTCATTCATCAGAAACTTGAAATGGGGATGACAGAACCCCCAGCACCCCCTGAAACCAACTAGAGTTTACTAAAAATATTTTCAATGAACCTGAAATGCCCTTCTAAAATGTTCATCACCTCTGCCTTGGTCTAAAACCTCTACCAAAAGTGATGCACAAATTTCTAGGTCATCCTAAGGTCACTGGATTAAATCATTAGTTATTTGAGTTTGGGGATTTAAATAATATAAAATATTTCAAATGCTCAAATAATCCCAAACTAAAATGTTCCATGCTGGATATATTCCGAACAGTGGCCATGTGCAGTTTGGTGGTTTTTGAAGATGCCTCAGTAATTTTAGAAATGCAACAAACCTACAGAAATAAAACAAAACTGAAATAAATGAAAAACCCACTTACCTGGCCAAATCCACGCCCCGGCCCACCTGGCGGCCCAGCACTATGCTGGCCCGTGCCAGCCAGCTGCTTCGTACCCGCCAGGCAGGCAGGGAGGTGACGCCGACGAGCACGAGCTCGCCACGGCGCCACCTGCTTGCCGCTTCGCCGCTGGACGACCTCCACGTTGCGCCCCTGACCCCCTGGACACGTCCACTCACCCCCGTCGCATCTCCCTCGCTCCCCTCCGCCATGGCCGACGCTGCCGCAACCACGCCGCTGTTGTAGACGTAGCCACCGCCGTCTCTATGCCGCCCGACCGTGTCCATGAGCTCCACCACCGTCCTCTCCGTCGAGCAGGCCAAGCCCCGAGCGCTCGCATGCCCTGAAGCCACCGCATCAACCTTGCCCGACTCCGCCACCGCCGGAGATCCCCTTCGCCATCATCGTCGCAGCAGCCTGTCCCCGGCCTCGCCGTCAACTCCGTTGCAACCACCATGAGCTTGGCTACCTCTCCATCCTCTCTGTTCTCTCTCTCGAGCCCCGTAGCGGCTGCACGAAGCTCACCCACACGCACCGCCGCCGAGCTCGTCGCGGCCATGCCACCTTGCCCGCTAACCTCACCGCAGTCCCAGGAGGCCGTAGAACCACTCCACGCGCCTCGCCGTGCCCCCTAGCAACGAGTCCGAGCTCTGGCCGCGGCCAAACTCGTCGCCGGCGTCGTTTCCGGCGACCCCGAGCCCAACCACCACCACCACCACTGGACGCGGCTCACCCCCGCATCACGTAGATGTGCTCCGCCGTCGTTTTGGTCGCCGAAGCACAAAACTCGCACAACACCGCCGCGTTTGGCCTCGCCGGTGGCTAAACGCCGGCCAGTTTGACCCCGCTGACCGTGTTTGACCATGGGTGGGCCCAGTTTGACCCCCCTGGGTCAATGACAGGTGGGGCCCAGCCCTGCTAATTAACTAGGATTAGTATAATTAAAAATAGTTAGCCTAATGACACTGACACGCGGGACCCACTGGTCAGGTTTGAACTGGACCGTCCCCGTTGACCACTGACGTCACCCTGACGCAATGCTGGCGCAGTAATTCAATTACTGGAATTATTCCTATACAGGAAATTCCAGAAAATACCACAAACTTCAAAAAAATCATAGAAATTAATCTGTAGCTCCAAATGCAAAGTGTTATATATGAAAAATGGTCAAAAAAAATCCAATCTATCCATCTGTACTGGTTTCATGCATGTTTAAACAAGTTAACCCGCTGTTTAGTGCAGAACAAGTTAAAGCACTATTAAGGGCCATGCATGAGCTTGAAACTTGAATCTTTGATTCAAAATGGTTCAAACCCATCTGGTCTTAGTTGCATTAGCCCAATACACTCATTTTGCCATATCTCATGCATGCATCATATTGTTGCACATTGTTTGGTGATGATTGTATATTGGTGCTCTCTGCGGTAGGTTCTGCCTCCGAGGAGTATCGCGAATACCCTAACGAAGAGCAATACCAGTCCATGGACCTGCAAGGCAAGCAACAAACCATTTGATCATATCCATACAATCCCATGTTCTCGCCTCTGCTCTCTTTTACTGCATTAAGACAACGTGATTCAAACTGCTGTGTGCTACAGTAGTTGAACCCATTTCCTCTGAATGACCTGTCATTGCCACAATAACTAGATGAAACCCACTAGCATGTGTAGGAGTTGGTTGAGCCATGTGTATGTGTTATTCCTACCTTGCTATGCCTGCTATGCTTAGAGTCGTGTCAGGTCTGGTTCATCTGGGTGATGGGCTAGAGTGAAATGATCATGTCGGTAATGAGAGTGATGTGTTGAACACGATTTGGTAAAGGTATCGATGAGAGGCCATGTAGGAGTACATGGTGGGTTGTTTCATTGAAGTCGTCCTTAAGCACTGAGATCTATATGTGTGATTTAAGATTTAGCTACTACCATACATTGGGCCCTGAAATATGACCCTGCTCGACTTCTTATCCACCCTAGTCCTCTGTCCAGGAGTTGCAAGTAGTTTCTGGTGTTTGTAGCTTACTGGAGGCCGTGGGCAGCGCTGACCCGCGGGGTGGGCTGTGATGCAGTAGGTATGTGGCACAGTGTACCGTATGCCTGTTAGGTATCTCGGGAACCCTGCACACATCGTTCGGGGCCGTATGTGGAAACCTCGGCCGAACTCCCTGCGGATGGAACCTGGATAGGCGATAAACCTGGACTAGAGGCTTAGGTGTTTAGGTAGGTCGTGGTCTACACCCACGTCGGCTTTCGCTTGAAGTCTGCTGAGCACATGTCGTGTGCAGACGCTAAGTGGTGGAAACATGTATGAAGAAGTACACCCCTGCAGGGTCAATATCATCTATTCAAATAGCCGCGTCCGTGGTAAAGGACTACTTGGTTGCCTATACAGTTTATAGACAAGTAAATGGATACTACTAAAAGCCTCAAGATAAGTGTGAGTGCCGAGGATGGCTCTTCTATAGGATGACGGAGGTGGATCCTCGGTAGTGTATTGAAGTGGTGGGTAGTGGACTCGAGTGTACAAAACCATTTCAAGTTGGAGTCTCGTAAGATAGCTTAGCCAAGAGTCAAAGCTGGCTTGCTGCAATAACCCCACCAACCCTTCTTGATAATGTGCATGTATGTAGGATCTGATGTAAGTCTTGCTGAGTACCTTTGTACTCATGTTGCTTAATTTACGTTTTACAAAAGACGCTGCAACCCCTTCTGATGGGTTCTTCATAGACGTCGATGTTGATGAGTAGGCTGAAGCCCAGGTGGTGATCCTGAGCTCATGATGGACCATGTAGTATAGTCAGGCTTACCCAAGCCTCTTTTATTTTCCTAGTTCTCTGTACTCAGACAAGTTACTTCCGCTGTTGGCTTGTATGTTTGTATGACTTGAATGCTGGGTCGTGTGACCCGTACTTGTGTGTATGATATGTATGGCTCTCTGAGCCTTTAAATAAAGTACTTGAGTTGTAGAGTCATGTTGTGATGCCATGTTGTATTTGCACATATCGAGCATATTGTGTGTATGATTGAAATGCTTGGTATGTGTGGGATCTGACTATGTAGTTGTTTATCCTTGGTAGCCTCTCTTACCGGGAAATGTCTCCTAGTGCTTCCACTGAGCGATGGTACCTTGCTACTGCTCCGGAACACTTAGGCTGGCCGGCATGTGTCCTTCTTCGTTCATGTGTCTGTCCCTTCGGGGAAATATCACGCGGTGTCTACTGGAGTCCTGTTAGCCTGCTACAGCCCGGTTTACCGGAGTCCTGCTAGCCCAGTTGCTACAGCCCGGATTCACTCGCTGATGACCGACACGTTCGTTGCTGGGTCATGTATGCCTGTCCCTGTAAGTTAGTGCCACTTTGGGTTCACGACTAGCCATGTCAGCCCGGGCTCCTTGTCATATGGTTGCTAGCGACACTATCATATACATGTGACAAAAGGCGCAAACGGTCCCGGGCAAGGTAAGGCGACACCCGTGGGAATACCATCCGTGAGGCCGCAAAGTGATATGAGGTGTTACATGCTAGACCGATGTGTCATTGAGTCGGGGTCCTGACAGCGTTAGCATCAGAGCCGGACTGCCTGTAGGTTCTCCAAGCCAAACTGGTCGATGTTGAGTCTAGAAATGCTTTAGTTATATGTAGGGGAATTGATTGTGGGATGGAATGTAAGGCTCCTTTTACTCCTTTACCTCATGGCATTCTGATCTGAGTTAGTCCATTCTTCCATTGGGGGTTAAGGATTAGGATCTCTTCTCTCTATCAGGTTCACGTGTTACGAATGAGTAGTACCTTATAGGTTTGATGGATACAAGCCTAGTTCAGTTCTACTACCCCATTATGTTGATAAGATGGACCTAGGACCTTGATATGATGTTGTTGAGTGTCTATGCAATCCTTTGCAAAGTGTCTCAAAATCTTTTTGAGCATTTACAGCCGTTATGTTGTCCAATTTCTGCCAGAAATTCTACTGTCTTTGCATTACATCGTGTTTCAGATGGCTTCCCGCACCCAGAATCAAGTTGTTCATATGACTCGGTGTCTCGATGTACCTGGCCATACTGCTATGTTGGTCCGCGTAATGATCAAGGCTGGATACCGTTGGTATCCCGAGTACACCATTGAGGAGCAGTATAGAGACTTCAATCAAAGCCAATACCTCTGCACCATCAGGATATTCCCTTCCTATCCTGGATCCACTGAGCCCCTCCATTGCTCATATGGACTTGGGGTTACCATCGAGATGTCCATGCAGGATGCTGCATATTCGATGATGACTATTATGCGGGCTAGGACTTCCTTGCTTCGGAACACCGACTTCCGCTATATGCCAGCGTCACTCCCTGGGGCAGAAGGATACTTCACATATATTTACACCGACTCCTCTCATGAGGATTCGCTGCTCCGCACTACCGCACAGATGCTTGAGGATAAGGACCGTGAAAATTATGCCTTGCGATTGGAGCTTTTCAACTCCCGGTCTGATCACTGGGCCACCTTGACCTGGTTTGCACCTGCTGTGCAGGCAGGGTATATGGATATGCGGGATCTGTGCCCCGTGCGGTCTACTCTGCCAGACTGTATGGATTTGCGTGATGTAGGGGGCATCACTCCTCCCCGTGGACCTCTTCTGCTGCCGTTTGATGGACTCAGGCCACATCCTAGTCCTTATGGACCGCAGGCTCCACAGGGTCGACCGTTTCCAGATGATCACGTTCAGCTCCCAGGACATGGGGGTAATATCTATGAAGATTACTACGAAAATGTCTGAGCTGATGGTAGCACCACTAGTATTGTAACAGTTATATCGTCCACCGTCCTGCGTGACTCGTGGGATATGACTTAGTGTGTACCACTTTCCGGAGGTGTAGAAAAATAATGTATAGGAGCTTGGGATGCCTCCGATGAGATGTAATCTTCCTTTCACCGCAGTTGTACTTTGTTTGGTCTTGTACTAAACCTTGTATGGTGTGTATGACGATGGAATAAATGTAGCAGTTTCTGTATTTACCATGTCATATGGATGATCATCTTGCATTCCGAGTTATCCTTTACATTCTGCATTTCTATGTCAAAATCTTATCATTCTAGACTAAACCATTGTCTTGTTTTCCTAGGATGGTCAACACCTGCAACAACCCTGCTTCCCGGAGCAGGCTGAGGGCAGTGGAGTTAGGCATGCGAACCTGCCTCATCCTCCTTCTCTAGCTGAGGTCATGCTGGAGGCTGAGAGAAACAAGCGGGAGACCAACCGTTTGTTGGAGCGCATCAAACAGAACACAACTCTGCATCAGAGGAATAACTTGGTGTCGCTCAGTGACTTTATCAAGTTACATCCACCCACCTTCCATCACTCCGTCGAGCCCCTCGACGCCGATGACTGGCTTCACAGCATTACCCACAAGCTACATTCTGCACTCGTAGCTGAGGCTGATAAGGTCACTTTTGCTGCCTATCATCTTGAAGGCCCCGCCATTCTCTGGTGGGAGAATTATGAGGCCATGTGTCCAGCTGGCCATGTCACTACTTGGGCAGAACTTACTGAGGCTTTCCGTGAACATCACATTCCGGAGGGCCTTATGGATCGTAAGCGTGAGGAGTTCTGGAGTTTCACCCAAGGTAGACTCTCTGTGGATGCATACAGCAGGGAGTTCGGTAACCTAGCACACTATGCAGCTGAGGAAGTTTTCACCGATGCCAATAAGCAGGCAAGGTTCTGCAAGGGACTTAGCCCCGAGCTTCGCCATGATCTCCGTCTGCACGAATGCACTTCCTTCCAGAAGCTTGTGAACAAGGCCATCAGTGCTGAGACAGGTCAGACTGATTTCGAAGCAACACACAAGCATGGCCGTGACACGGGTTCCTCATTCGGTTCTGGTCCTCAGAAGCGTCGGGTGTGGGTGCCTAACACCGCCCTGACACCCAGGTTCACACCGAGGCCATCCTATCAGGCGCCTCGTCCAGCTCAGCAGTATGCACTAGCCAGCCAACAATGCTCCTCCACACACCAGCTCTGTGACGTGTTCCAAGTGTGGAGAACCGGGCCACTACATGCGAGAGTGTCCCCAGACCAATCCCAACAAGTTTGGAAAGGTTGTTGGCCGTGGCAAGCCAACAGGGAAGGTGTACTACGCCAAGCCGGCCACCGCTGCACGTGGCCATGTGAACTGTGTCTCAGCTGAAGAGGCTCAGGAGGATCCTAACGTCGTTCTCGGTATGCTCCTTGTTAATTGGCATCCGACATCGGTTCTTTTCGATACTGGAGCATCTCATTCATTTATATCCGAGAGCTATGCTCGTCTGCATAACACCACATTTTGTGATATGCCCACCTCCATGGTAATTCAAACCCCGGGATCCAAATGGCAAACTTCTAGAGTGAGCCATGGAAATGAAATTCAGATCGACAGACTTGTTTTCCTTGCGTCTTTGATATCTCTCAAATCTTCGGATATTAATATCATCTTGGGTATGGACTGGATGTCAACCCATCATGCTAAGATTGATTGTTTCTCTAGGACTCTTCAACTTACACATCCTTCGGGAAAGATAGTCAATGTCTTGACCTGAGTAGCCAAGCGACAGCTATATTCTCTTAATGCCAGTCCTTTGCCAGACCTCAAAGACGTTCCGGTAGTCCGTGACTTTCTGGATGTCTTTCCAGAAGAATTGCCAGGTGTTCCACCTGACAGAGATGTCGAGTTCGTGATAGATCTTATTCCAGGAATTGTCCCAATTTCTAGAAGACCCTATAAGATGGCACCACTAGAACTAGCCGAGCTTAAGAAACAACTCGATGAGTCCTTGAAAAAGGGTTTCATCCATCCTAGTTCATCTCCATGGGCTTGTCCCGTCCTCTTCGTCAAGAAGAAGGATGGTACGGATCGGATGGTTGTATATTATCGACCCGTTAACTTGGTCACAATAAAGAACAAGTATCCGCTCCCCAGGATCAACGACCTGTATGATCAGCTCGCTGGATCCTTAGTCTTCTCTAATATGGATTTGAGGTTGGGCTACCATCAAATCAAAATCAAGAACGGGGACATTCCCAAAACAGCCTTTGTTACTCGTTACGGCTAGTACGAGTACACCGTCATGTCCTTCGGTTTAAACAATGCCCCAACCACTTTCTCTCGGTTAATGAACTCAATCTTCATGGAGTATTTGGATAAATTCGTCGTGGTTTACCTCGATGATATACTCATCTACTCCAAGAATGAGGAAGAACATGCCGAGCATCTAAGGCTAGTGTTGATGAAACTTCGAGAGCATCGCCTTTATGCCAAATTTTCTAAATGTGAATTTTGGTTGCCAGAAGTGGTCTATCTAGGCCATGTAATCTCTGGTAAGGGTATTGCTGTCAATCCCGAGCGAGTTCAAGCCGTCCTTAATTGGACTCCACCTGAATCGGTCAAGCAAGTTCGAAGTTTCCTTGGCCTAGCGAGCTATTGTTGCTGCTTTGTCGAGAACTTCTCCAAAGTTGCTAAACCTCTAACTGAACTCCTCAAGAAAGATAAAAAGTTCGAGTGGACCCCACACTATGAGCACAGCTTTCAGGAACTGAAAAGACGCCTGACATCCGCTCCCGTACTGGTACCACCAGACTTCTCCAAGGACTTTGTTATCTATTGCGACGCCTCGCGACAAGGACTAGGTTGCATTCTCATGCAAGATCGACACATAATTGCTTATGCTTCACGGCAATTGCACCCACATGAGGAAAATTATCCTACTCATGATCTAGAGCTTGCAGTTGTAGTCCATGCATTCAAAACCTGGCGACATTACCTCCTCGGTAATCATTGCGAAATCTTCACCGATCACAAAATTCTGAAGTATATATTCACCCAACCGGATTTGAATCTCAGGCAAAGATGTTGGGTCGAGTTGATCACAGATTTCGACTTAGGGATAACTTACACCCCAGGAAAAGCCAATGTCATGGCTGATGCACTAGGCTGTACATCTTATTGTAACAATCTAATGTTACAACAAAGTCAACCACTTCTCCATGAGTTATTTCGGAAGCTTAACCTTCACATCGTTCCTCAAGGATTCCTTTCCACCTTGGTGGCGAAACCTACTCTTACGGATCAAATCATCGTTGCCCAAAAGCAGGATAAAGGGATATCCGGGATTAAGAAAAACATTGCTACCGAAGATGCTAAATGTTTCTCTACAAATGATCATGGTGTTGTGTACTTTGAGAACCGTCTAGTGGTTCCCAAGAACCAGCATCTACGGTAGTTGATCCTTAAGGAGGCTCATGAATCTCCTCTCACCATTCACGTCGGAAGTACCAAAATGTATCAGGACCTATGCCAGAGGTTCTGGTGGACTAGGATGAAGAGAGACATTGCTCAGTTTGTTGCTAATTGCGACGTCTATCGTCGCGTAAAAGCAGAGCATCAACGGCCTGCTGGCACCCTTCAACCTTTAGCTATTCCTGAATGGAAATGGGATAAAATTGGTATGGACTTCATCACCAGATTTCCCAGGACCAAGAGAGGGAATAATGCTATCTTCGTTGTTATCGATCGTCTTTCCAAAGTGGCCCATTTCTTACCTGTTCGTGAGAGTATAACCGCTAGCCAGCTAGCAGACTTGTATATCTCCCGAATAGTATCCCTCCATGGCGTTCCTTTGGAAATTAACTCGGATCGAGGAAGTCTCTTCACCTCTCAATTTTGGGAGAGTTTCCAAAATGCTATGGGAACCCGCCTTTCCTTTAGCACTGCCTTTCACCCTCAATCAAGTGGTCAAGTAGAACGCGTCAACCAGATTCTAGAAGACATGCTTCGAGCTTCTGTTATCTCATTCGGAATGAATTGGGAGAAATGCCTTCCATTTGCCGAATTTTCTTATAACAACAGCTATCAATCTAGCTTGGGTAAACCCCCTTTTGAAGTTCTCTATGGACGAAGGTGTCAAACGCCTCTTAACTGGTCATAAACCGGGGAAAGACAGTTCTTTGGCCTAGATATGATCCAGGAAGCAGAAGATCAAGTTCGCATCGTTCGTGAAAAGTTGAAAACAACTCAATCTCGTCAAAAGAGCCAATATGACCGAAAACATAAGGCTATAACTTTTGAGGTTGACGAGAAGGCTTACCTTCGGGTTACTCCTCTGAAGGGAACCCATCGTTTCGGTATCAAAGGCAAATTGGCTCCTCGCTACATTGGACCCTTTCGCATTCTCGCCAAACGAGGATAAGTTGCCTACCAATTGGAACTACCTCCGCATCTCTCCAGAGTCCATGATGTCTTCCATGTTTCTCAACTCAGGCGTTGCTTCGCAGATCCTATCTGTGGAGTGGACCACGAAACGCTTGATCTTCAAGATAATCTCACGTATCGAGAGTACCCCGTTCGTATCCTCGATCAAGCCAAGCGTACCACTGGACGTCATAATATCAAGTTTCTCAAGGTTCAATGGTCGCACCACTCTGAGAAAGAAGCAACCTGGGAAAGGGAGGATCGTCTTCGACTCGAGTATCCCGCCTTCTTTCTGGAGGAACCTAAATCTCGAGACGATATTTTTCTGAGTGGGGGTGAGTTGTCACACCCTAGCTACTTCATGCATTAGAGTGTTGCATCATATTTATTTCATTCATCAGAAACTTGAAATGGGGATGACATAACCCCCAGCACCCCCTAAAACCAACTAGGGTTTACTAAAAATATTTTCAATGAACCTGAAATGCCCTTCTAAAATGTTCATCACCTTTGGCTTGGTCTAAAACCTCTACCAAAAGTGATGCACAAATTTCTAGTTCATCCTAAGGTCACTGGATTAAATCATTAGTTATTTGAGTTTGGGCATTTAAATAATATAAAATATTTCAAATGCTCAAATAATCCCAAACTAAAATGTTCCATGCTGGATATATTCCAAACAGTGGCCATGTGCAGTTTGGTGATTTTTGAAGATGCCGAAGTATTTTTGGAAATGCAATAAACCTACAGAAATAAAACAAAACTGAAATAAATGAAAAACCCACTTACCTGGCCAAACCCACGCCCCGGCCCACCTGGCGGACCAGCACTATGCTGGCCCGTGCCAGCCAGCTGCTTCATCCCCGCCAGGCAGGCAGGGAGGTGACGCCGACGAGCGCGAGCTCGCCACCTGCTTGCCGCTTTGCTGCTGGACGACCTCCACGTCGCGCCCCCGACCCCCTGGACACGTCCACTTGCCCCCATCACCTCTTACTCGCTCCCCTCCGCCATGGCCGACGCTGCCGCAGCCACGCCGCCATCGTAGACGTAGCCACCGCCGTCTCTGTGCCACCCGACCGTGTCCACGAGCTCCGCCACCGTCCTCTCCGTCGAGCAGGCCGAGCCCCGAGCGCTCGCATGCCCCGAAGCCACCACATTGACCTCGCCCGACTCCGCCACCGCTGAAGATCCCCTTTGCCGTCACTGTCGCAGCAGCCCGTTCCTAACCTCGCCGTCAACTCCGTCGCAACAACCGTGAGCCTGGCTACCTCTCCATCCTCTCCGTTCTCTCTCTCGATCCCCGTAGCGACTGCACGAAGCTCACCCGTACGCGCTGCTGCCGAGCTCGTCGCCGACGTGGCTCCATCCACGCAACGGCCACGCCACCTTGCCCGCTAACCTCACCTCACTCCCAGGAGGCCATAGCACCACTCCACGCGCCTTGCCGTGCCCCCTAGCGACGAGTCCGAGCTCGTCCGAGCTCCGGCCGCCGCCAAACTCGTCGCCAGCGTCGTTTCCGACGACCCCGAACCCAACCACCACCACCACTGGATGCGGCTCACTCCCCGCATCACGTAGATGTGCTCCGCCATTGTTTTGGTCGCCGGAGCACAAAACCCGCACCGCACCGCCGCGTTTGGCCTCGCCGGCTGCTAAACACCGACCAGTTTGAACCTGCTGACCATGTTTGACCACGAGTGGGCCCAGTTTGACCCCCCCTGGGTCAATGACAGGTGGGGCCCAGCCCTGCTAATTAACTAGGATTAGTACTAATTAAAAATAGTTAGCCTAATGACATTGACACGCGGGACCCACTGGTCAGGTTTGACCTGGACCGTCCCCATTGACCACTGACGTCACCCCGACGCAATGCTGACGCAGTAATTCAATTACTGGAATTATTCTTATACAGGAAATTCCAGAAAATACCACAAACTTCAAAAAAATCATAGAAATTAATCTGTAGCTCCAAATGCAAAGTGTTATATATGAGAAATGATCAGAAAAATCCAATCTATCCATTTGTACTGGTTTCATGCATGTTTAAACAAGTTAACCTTCTGTTTAGTGCAGAACAAGTTAAAGCACTATTAAGGGCCATGCATGAGCTTGAAACTTGAATCTTTGATTCAAAATGGTTCAAACCCATCTGGTATTAGTTGCATTAGCCAAATACACTCATTTTTCCATGTCTCATGCATGCATCATATTGTTGCACATTGTTTGGTGATGATTGTATACCGGTGCTCTCTGCGGCAGGTTCTGCCTCCGAGGAGTATCGTGAATACCCTAACGAAGAGCAATACCAGTCCACGGACCCGCAAGGCAAGCAACCAACCATTTGATCATATCGATACAAGCCCATGTTCTCGCCTCTGCTCTCTTTTACTGCATTAAGACAACGCGATTCAAATTGTTGTGTGCTACGGTAGTTGAACCCATTTCCTCTGCATGACATGTCATTGCCACAATAACTAGATGAAACCCACTAGCATGTGTAGGAGTTGGTTGAGCCATGTGTATGTGTTATTCCTACCTTGCTATGCCTGCTATGCTTAGATTCGTGTCAGGTCTGGTTCATCTGGGTGATGGGCTAGAGTGGAATGATCATGTCGGTAATGAGAGTGATGTGTTGAACACGATTTGGTAAAGGTATCGATGAGAGGCCATGTAGGAGTACATGGTGGGTTGTTTCATTGAAGCCGTCCTTAAGCACTGAGATATGTATGTGTGATTTAAGATTCAGCTACTACCATACATTGGGCCCTGAAATATGACCCTGCTCGACTTCTTATCCACCCTAGTCCTCTGTCTAGGAGTCGCAAGTAGTTTCTGGTGTTTGTAGCTTACTGGAGGCCGTGGGCAGCGCTGAGCCGCAGGGTGGGCTGTGATGCGGTAGGTACGTGGCATGGTGTACCGGATGCTTGTTAGGTATCTCGGGAACCCTGCACACATCATTCGGGGCCGTATGTGGAAACCTCGGCCGGACTCCCTGTGGATGGAACTTGGATAGGCGATAAACCTGAACTAGAGACTTAATTGTTTAGGTAGGTTGTGGTCTACACCCACGTCGGCTTTCGTTTGAAGTCTGCCGAGCACATGTCGTGTGCAGACGCTAAGTGGTTGAAACATGTATGAATAAGTACACCCCTGCAGTGTTGACATCATCTATTCGAATAGCCGTGTCCGCGGTAATGGATTACTTGGTTGCCTATATAGTTCATAGACAAGTAAATGGATACTACTAAAAGCCTCAAGATAAGCATGAGTGCCGAGGATGGCTCTTCCGTAGGATGACGGAGGTTGATCCTCGGTAGTGTATTGAAATGCTGGGTAGTGGACGCGAGTGCGCAAAACCATTTCAAGTTGGAGTCTCGTAAGATAGCTTAGCCAAGAGTCAAAGCTGGCTTGCTGCAATAACCCCACCAACCCTTCTTGATAATGTGCATGTATGTAGGATCTGATGTAAGTCTTGCTGAGTACCTTTGTACTCATGTTGCTTAATTTACGTTTTACATAAGACGCTGCAACCCCTTCTGATGGTTCTTCATAGACGTCGATGTCGACGAGTAAGCTGAAGCCCATGTGGCGATCCTGAGCTCACGATGGACCATGTAGTATAGTCAGGCTTACCCAAGCCTCTTTTATTTTCCTAGTTGTCTGTACTCAGACAAGTTACTTCCGCTGTTGGCTTGTATGTTTGTATGACTGGAATGCTGGGTCGTGTGACCCGTACTTGTGTGTATGATATGTATGGCTCTCTGAGCCTTGAAATAAAGTACTTGAGTTGTAGAGTCATGTTGTGATGCCATGTTGTATTTGGACATATCGAGCATATTATGTGTATGATTGAAATGCTTGGTATGTGTGGGATCTGACTATGTAGTTGTTTATCCTTGGTAGCCTCTCTTACCGAGAAATGTCTCCTAGTGCTTCCACTAAGCCATGGTACCTTGCTACTGCTCTGGAACACTTAGGCTGGCCGACATGTGTCCTTCTTCGTTCATGTGTCTGTCCCTTCGGGGAAATGTCACACGATGAATACCGGAGTCCTAGTAGCCTGCTATAGCCCGGTTTACCGGAGTCCTGCTAGCCCAGTGCTACAGCCTGAATTCACTCGCTGATGACCGACACGTTCGTTGCTGGGTCTTGTATGCCTGTCCCTGTAAGTTAGTGCCACTTTCGGTTCACGACTAGCCATGTCAGCCCGAGCTCCTTGTCATATGGTTGCTAGCGACACTATCATATACGTGTGCCAAAAGGCGCAAATGGTCCCGGGCAAGGTAAGGAGACACCCCTGGCAATACCATGCGTGAGGCTGCAAAGTGATATGAGGTGTTACATGCTAGATCAATGTGTCATTGAGTCGGGGTCCTGACAAGATATCATTGATGCTATGATTCAATCTTTTGAAGAAAAGCTTGAACTAGAAATTTCTTTCCCTAGAAAACTTTATGATGAGTGGGAACCTACTATTAAGATTAAGATTAAATATTATGAATTCTATGCTTTGTGTGATTTAGGTCCTAGTGTTTCCACGATTCGAAAAACTTTGTGTGATGTGCTAGGTTTTCCTGAATTTGATGATTGTTCTTTAAATTTACATCTTGCGGATTCCACCATTAAGAAACCTATGGGAAGGTTTAATGATGTTATTATTGTTGCAAATAGGAATTATGTGCCCGTAGATTTCATTGTTCCTGATATAGATTGCAAACCTACATGTCCTATTATTCTTGGTAGACCTTTCCTTAGAACGATTGGTGCAATTATTGATATGAAAGAAGGAAACATTAGATTCCAATTTCTGTTAAACGATTGGTGCATGGAACACTTTCCTAGGAATAAAATTAAATTTCCTTATGAATCTATTATGATATCCACTTATGGATTGCATGCCAAAGATGGCAATACCTAGATCTATTCGTGTTTTTATGCCTAGCTAGGGGCGTTAAACGATAGCGCTTGTTGGGAGGCAACCCAATTTTATTTTTGTTCTTTACTTTTTTCTCATGTTTAGTAATAAAAAATTCATCTAGCCTCTGGCTAGATGTGGTTTTATGTTCTAATTAGTGTTTGTGCCAAGTAGAACCTTTGGGAAGACTTGGGTGAAAGTTAATGCGATCTTGCTGTAAAAAACAGAAACTATGCACTCACAAGATTAGGTGTCATTTTTTACAGAAGAATGATTTTATGTTTATTCTTTTTGAAGAAGATTAATAGACAAAGTCCTCACGTCCACCAATTTATTTAAGAATTTTTGGAGTTACAGAAGTATTCGAGAGTTATAGATTACTATAGACTGTTCTGTTTTTGACAGATTCTGTTTTTCGCGTGTTGTTTGCTTATTTTGATGAATCTATGAGTAGTATCGGGGGGGGGGGGGGTATGAACCATATAGAAGTTTGAATAAACCAATAAAAATAAATAATGAGTTCATAATAGTACCTTAAAGTGGTGATTTATTTTCTTATACTAATGGAGCTCATGAGATTTTCTGTTGAAGTTTTGTGTTGTGAAGTTTTCAAGTTTTGGGTAAGGATTTGATGCACTATGGAATAAGGAGTGGCAAGAGCCTAAGCTTGGGGATGCCCAAGGCACCCCAAGGTAAAATTCAAGGACAACCAAAAGCCTAAGCTTCCGGGGCATCCCCTCTTTCACTACAAAAAAAATACACTTCCGTGATGATACGTGTTTGTAACAGTAGGTCGTGTTTTTTGTCATGCTTGTACATCCATGACGATTTTATGAAAGAATCAAGATAGTCATACCTGTGTTGTCGTAGAAGTGTTCCATGACATTACCAAAATTATCATCATGGAAGTGTCCACTTCCATGACGATAAATCGCGCATCACAGAAGTGCTTTCGTCAAGGGTGACCGACACGTGGCATCCACCGTAACGGAACACCATTAAGCTATCGGGTCGGGTTTTGGATCCGATAACCCGTTAACAGCCCCAACAAATGGGGATTTTCCACGTGTAAAATCATCATTGGCTGGAAGAAACACGTGTCGGCTCATCGTTGTGACAGATGTCATCCACTCATTGGACAAAAGGCGCCTATGATACGTCGACACGTGGCACGACCCAATAGAGGCCCATTCCTATGAAAAGGAGGCCCGTTTGACTTGGTCAAAAGGTGGCGGGCCGCCCCATGGAAAGCTTGTTAACGGCCTATTCGCATATAGCCCATTTACAACCCACAAACCCAAGGCCCATTACGCCCTATCCAAATTAGGCCCAGTAGCGTCATCTGGGCCATCCAATATGATTCCAGCCCATTTTCACTTCTGGCCCATGTATGGCCCATGACGTCTTTCGGCCCATATGAGGCCGTTTGTAACTCTTGGCCCATTAACGGCCCGTGGTGAAACTGGCCTGTAGTGAACAGTGTATCACTTTATCCCATTAACGGCCCGTGGTGAAACTGGTCCGTAATGAACAGTGTATCACTTTATACCCATTAACGGCCCGTTATTCCGTTGGGCCGTTTCCAGCCCATGTTATCTTTTGGCCTTCTCAGAGCCCATTTACTCTTGGGATCATTTCCAGCATTCGTTTACTTACGGCCCGTTACTGTCATTTTCTGCTTGTGGGCTAAATTCAGCCCGAGGTTACAGTCGGCCCGTTTTATGGCCCGTTAATACGTTGGGCCGTTTTCATAGCGTCATCAAATACGGCCGATTAACGACGACCCGTTATGGTCGGCCCATGAACAGACGATTCCAACTCTAGCCCGTTTACGGCCATAATGCGGTCTGTTATTGGCCCATGTTTGGCCAACCGATCATACGGCCCGTACAAGGCCCATTGATGATACGGAAGCCCATTGTTACCGTAAGGCCCATTGTGTCTACGACACGTAGAAGGCCCATTGTTTCTACGGCCCGTAGGAGGGAAATGGTAACTACAGTAAATATGTAGCCCATGGTTATTGTGGCCTAGTTTTAAAAAATAGGTTATTGCGGCCACTAGCAAACCGCGGAAAAAGAACTGCACTGACTACAAGCAAAGAAATAAACAAGACAATAAGGAAATAAATAAGCAAGCAACTTACGCTAGGCTATCACGGCTATTACACATATTACATCCACTGGGCATCAAAGTTCGCCACCAGTGCAAATATAGGGAACACAACAGCATATAAACGCCGCAGCAAAACAAGTCCAGAACTGAAACCACTTCAGAAGAGCTCAAGAAACAATATCCTGGGTACCCATAATGCTGGCAAGATGCTTAGCAAGCTTATTAACTTTCTCTTGTTTGGCGCTTAAGTCCTCCAGCACTTGCTGTTGCACCAGAAAGTATGCATCTGAATTCTGCAGGGACTTCCTCAGTCCTTCGGCTTCCTGTCGCATAACATCTGATCGATGTCTTTCAACTTGAAGTTGAGACTCAAGAAGCCGAACTGATTCAGGCAACGAGTTCGAAGAGCTGGTGCCAGCAGTAGTAGCCAGTAACTCGAACACTACATCAAGACAGGACTTTGGGGTTGTCTCAGTGTCTTCAATATAGTTTTTATCAGCTTTCTTGGAGACCAACAGGGATGTCTCACTATCTTGAACCTTATCTGCATTACTTCCTTTACCATTGCATAACGGGGTACTCTTCTCCAATATTTTATCCGCGTTCTAAAAGAGAAACAAACAAACACATCACAGGTTTACAATGTAGTATATGAAACTCATTTTGGTAAACCAGTTCAGTAGTAAGGTGGACAGGATAACAGCATGAAACAAACATATATCTATGTAGTATGGTCACTGTATGGTCTATATCATTCTAGTTTATGTTGCCAAATCAAGATAGATACAGTTCGAATCATATCTATTTAAGACAAAGCAGCATAGACAGAATATAAGTGTGGGAAACTACACAGCAATAACAACACTTGTAATGTGCATGGCATGAGAACATAACTGTTTATTCAATTGAAACTGAAATCAACATAGAGCAAGTTACAACAGCAAACACCAAACACGTTAAAGAAACAGGTTTAAAACATACCTGTTGCGCCATTGGAGTTTCAATTGCATCCTTCAAATTTGAAATTAGTTGGTATGAGTAAATACAGTGATGCAAGAGCAAAGTAGTATGAACCATAGCTACGGAACCTGACCTGAGAACAATTCTTCTTCTGCTTTAAGCGTTGACTTGGGGTTCGGAGTGGTGGTCCTCGTGCTTTGGGCACTGCAGTTGCCTTACTAACTGCTCGTGTTTGGGTGCTCTGTGGTGGAGACGGTGCTGTGTCAACGGGAACTGGGTGTCTATCTGCTGGGGTTGGGGTTAGAAGGGGTGTAGCTGGTTCTCTGTCCAACTGGGTAGGGGTACAATCTGCATGAGTGTGGGTTATGTGTGGTGGGGCTGGTTCTTGGGCAAGTACAACCGTGGTTCTATCTGCATCGACAGGTAGCACGATCTTTTCTGAAGACCGTGTTTTTACTCCCACAGATACTGCCATCACTCCCTCCAATTGAAATGGCTGATAAACAAGAAAAGTAATTGAATGTACAGACATTGTAAGATAGACAGGTGCAATGGATAGTAGGGAAGAAAACAGGGCATGAAATAATTCACATTTATGTTGTCTAACCAAACAGAATAGCAGGACATAATTTCACATATATGATGGCTAATTAAACAGGATAGCATGACACAATTTCACATGTATGATGGCTAACTAAACAGGATAGAATGACATACTTCAAAATATGATGACTATGTAAACAGGATGACATGATATAACTATACGATGTGTCTATTAAAGTGGTTGGCATGCCATAAATCACAAACATGCCGTCGATGGAAACATGATGGCATGATATAATTCACGGATAGAATGACATAATTTAAAATATGATGACTATGTAAACAGGATGAGATGATATAACTATATTATGTCTTTAGAAAATGGGTTGGCATGCCATAATTCAGATACATGCTGTCTATGTAAACATCATGGCATGACATAATTCAAATATATGATTTATATACTAAGGAAGTGAGCAGAGGGCAATCGCATATATGATGTGTCAACTAAGGAGATGGCATTCAATATTGTGTATATGATGTAAAAACTAAGCATTGCAATACAACATATGCATGATATGAGTAATATAACCCTGCCAAGTTTGAGCATACACCTCAGGGGGATAATAGGACTGGTCATCTGCCTCTGAATCCTCCTCTGAAGAGCTATCTGTAACCAGCAAGATATCTGCTTCAGCAGGTAGCATTGTCTGCTCTGAAGACCTTGTTTTCACTCCAGATTTCTCCATCACCAATTCAAATGGCTGATGCACAGGAAGAGCAGTTGAATATACAAACATTGTCGACAAAAGCAATGAGAAATACAAAAAAAGGACGGCATGATATAATTCACATATATGACGCTTGCCTAAACAGCATGGCATTGCATAATTCACATACATAATGCCTTGCAACAAGATAACATTGCATAATTCACATATATAATGTCTTGCAACAAGATGGCATTGCATAATTCACATATATGGTAATTAGACACTAAACAGGTGGCATTCACACAAAGCATGTCTAAACTAAGCAAATGACATAGCAATGCAAGATACCATACGCACGATATGAGCAACATAACCCTGCCAAGTTAGAGCATGCACCTCGGGGGGGGGGAATATGACTGGTCATCTGTCTCTGAATCCTCCTCTGAGGAGCTATCGGTAACCAGCAAGACATGCGCTTCGTCAGATAGCATTGTCTGCTCTGAAGACCTTGTTTCCACTCCAGATTTTTCCATGACCGTGCCGAATGGCTGATGCACAGGAAGAGTAATTGAATGTACTAAAATTGTTGACAAATTTAACACGTAATAAAAAAATGATGGCATGATATAATTCACATATAAGATGACTGGCTAACCAGGGTGGCATTGCAAAATTCACATATATGATGCCTGGCTAAACAAGATGGCATTGCATGATTCACATATACGATAAAGAAACTAAACAGATGGCATTGACACAAAGCATGTCTAAACTAAGCAGATGACATCTTTAATGTATACAGTAAGCAATGCAAGGCACCATATGCATGATATTACCAACATCAGCATGCCAAGTTAGAGCGAAGACCTCATGGGGTAAATAGGAGTGGTCTTCTCCTTCTGAATCCCCCTCAGAACAGTTATCTTCCTCTTGATTACGATCCGAAATGGGTGGAGGGGGGCTGCCTTTGCGCCCACCATGGAACGACGTCTGCATGAAATTTTATTGCCACGCAAGGCTCGTCTCTTTTGCTCTACATGATCAGTTCCATTGTGTACAATAACTGGCATGCATAGGAATAAAACATAGTGAGATTATGTAAGGAGTGCATGCACAAATCCAGAGTGATGGTAGCAAACTGTGGATAGACCCAAAACCAATGATAGCAGGCAGATAATAGCTTTAGTTAAAAAATACAGATAATGGCTCCTTTAATGTTTGTTTGCACCCAACATGAAACTCATAATAGACACCCGAGATTAACCAGATAGTAGACAGATAGTACTGATTGCTGCCCCAATATGTACCCCACAACCATTTAAAAACTCAAGTTTCAGCATTAGTTTGGACCTGACTCGGAGTCTAATAGGTGAACACGACGATAATGTAGCATGTCATCATATTAAGCGACGCATAACGTAAGCAGACACGGAAGAGTGCGACCTCTCTTGCGGACCCGTGTAGTCCTCAAGGTCATCTGCTCAGTTGATGATGGTAATGCAGTTGTCGTGGCTGCCGGCGGCGGGGAAGAAGATCTGAGGCGGCGAAAGACAGTCTGGAGAGCGGATCCCTGCTGTGGTGAACCCTTCCGTCGTTGGAGCAGCTGAGCTGGGGTGGAACACAGCGCCGCAGGAGCAGGACAAACCACACAAGGTTTTCTTTGACACATATCTGTAACAGAAGTAATTGAGTAAGGGCTTGTTTGAATTTGAGGATTCTAACAATGCAGGGATAGGAAATAGACAGGAATAGGATAGGAATGCACGTGCAAAACAGAGAATTTAAAAACACAGGATTTCTGCCAATCTGGGTGTTTGATTCACAACAATTGGAAGATCACAGGATGCAAAAAAGCATGGTGAGATTAAGTCAAACCACAAGAAAATGTACGGTTATAATGCTATTATGCTACTATCTCTTAGTCTTGTGCTTGATGAATAGGAATATGAAAAGGAGGACAAGTGGAGATTAGAATTCCTATGGTTTTTCTTTCAAGGAGACACTAAAGGAACAAATCCTACAGTTTTCCTTTGCTCCATTCCTTTGCACCAAATTCATGAAAAGTAGTACCATAGGAAACTTTCCAATTCCTATGTTTTTCATTCACTTTTCCTTTCAAGCACTGGCGATTCTAGTAGGCAGGCTTGAGCAAGGAAAATCCTACACTAAAAAATGTTTTTGTGCTACTTCTATTACTTTGGACCCAGGCCACTGCCATACTAGCTCAACTCCCAGGCCCATCGACAAATGCACAGCTCAAACGCGTAGAGATAAATAATGATGGCGTTCAAGAGAGTCCATCACGGATAGCTAAGTTGCCTGGTACCTCACTGCTTGTCATATAGTAGGATAAAATAATTGTATTTCCCGTTACTACGAGTGCTCAGTGGACAATATATATAACATGTAGAGTAAAAAAGAGATGCAACAAGTGTACAACCTCTTTGGCGAAGCCATGTCGATCTCAGCGTGATTGGGTTGGCCGGTGAGGATGCTCCGGCTGACTTGGCTGTCGGAGGAGGGGAAGAAGATCTTAGGCGTCTGGAGATGGAGCCCGAGGTACTGCTCCGCTGTGATGGAGGGTTTCGTCGTTGGAGCAGCTCCGGTGAGTTGTACGACGCCGAGGCTGAAGCAGGACAAGAGAGACAATGTTAACCTGAGTGGAATTCTAATAGCATCTCCAATACATGACGTAAAATACATAACCACAAAGTGCTAGATGTAAAATACATCAGCCGCTCATCTCTGAACTTAACTGTCGAAACTGAATTTAACTGTCGAAACTGAACTTAACTGTCGAAACTGAATTTTGCTGTCGAAACTGAATTTTGCTGTCGAAACTGAACGCACTAGCAAGGTGAGGCTACACGTCGGTCGACTGACTTTTTCATCTCTGGTCAGTCGATTTTGCAGCCGTTGGATACGAAATCAAGGGCCTGCGGTTCATCTTCAACCTCCACCCCCTGAGCCGCCAGCCACCACCGGCCAAACAGCAGCCCCCCGCCGCCCACGTCCGGCGGTGCGCCACCCCGCCCGCCCCGAAAACACTCCCCACCGCCGGTCCGCCGCCGCCCGGCCATCCCTCTAGGCCCCCTGTGCCGAGCTTTTTCTCCAGCGATCCCCACGCCATTGGCCCGCCAACGCCCCGCCACCGCCGGCGACCACCGCCCCACCCTAAACCCTAAGATAGATAGTGGGGTACCTCTCTGGCGAGCCCCCCTCCCCGCTGCGGCTGGTTCTTCCTTCACCCCGCGAGCCCCCCACCCCCTGAAAATCGACTGACCCAAAAGTCGATTCAGTCGACTGAAGTGTAGCTAAATCGGAGCAGCATCGCAAGCAAGAGCAAGAGCGAGAGCAGCCGCGAGCAAGAGCAATAGCAAGAGCAGACCAGGCAGGGGACCGAGAGCAAGAGCAGAGCAGCAGCGCGAGCGAGAGCTAAAGCAGCAGCAGCTCCTACTGATGTGGACGTCACCGCCAAGGGAGCGACGCCGTGGAGGAAGTGGCCGGCGACGCCACTGTGGATGGAGCCGCGCCATGTCAGATCGGGACCGAGCGCCGGCAGCACCGTGAGATCGAATCAAGAAGAAAATGCGGCGATTAGTGTACAACCTCTTTGGTGGCGCCGATTAGGCCGCAGCTTCATCCGAGGAAACGGTGATGATGATGCTCTTCCGGTGGTGCAGGTGAAGACGACGGTGTGGGAATGGAGGTGGCGCAAAAGATTAGGGGATCGTCAGGGTAGCTCCTTGGAGGTGGAGGACAGGGTGGCTGAACCGGCGGGATGATGAGATCAACGATGGATCCTCATCCGGTACGGTGGATGAGGGACGTCGAGGTGTTGCTGTGGACGATGTCGTCGGGGAAGAGGCTCCGGCTGGGTGGCGGACGGAGGAGGGTGTGGGGCTTCGCGGGTTTTCGCGGCCTCGGTGTACGAATGGGTGGGCGGATGGGATGGCAGTGGGGAACCATGGCTTAGGGACGCGCTTGTCCGAAATGTGGGGTAAGTTACGAAAGTACCCCCACCGATTTGAGGCGGTTCTTTCGGTTCAGGGGTACCACGGGCATTTCGCGTGTCGGGATTTCACAGGAGGTGGGAGTTTTCGCGCGCGTTGTAATTTTGGAATAGCAAGGCGCGGGTTGAGATGGAGGGAGTTGTCGGAGCACAACGAGACAAAGATATATCTTAAATATTTCGGGCTAACAAGGCGCGGGTTGAAGAGGCGGGAGTTTCGCAGCACGATAGACAGAGACGCTAGCTTGAATTTTCGGCATAACAAGGCGCGGCTTGAAATTTCGGAAGAACAAGCTTAACGTGTACCCAAAAAAAGACAATTTGCACCTCAACACGCACAACACACACACAAACACCATTTAGACTAGAGTAAGGTACACGTGCATTGCACGCATGAGATTTGGCAACCAAATTATGAATAAATACCACATTATAGCATGTAAGCTTTGAGTCATATATGCATGATGTAGATGTTCGTTTAATTCTTATAGTTCATTTCATTCAAAATCATCTAGTTTTTATAAGAAAGCTAATCTATTTTAAGATTCATGGAATTGTGCGTTGTAAGACATAAAGTAAAAACAAATAATGGCAAATCATGTAGAAAAACATTTGGGCAATTCTGATACGGAAGATTCTAGAACAAAGAAGAAGTGCTTGTGTTTTGATGTTTGTGCATTATGCTTAAGTTCAACCATGGAGTCTTCTAGATTATACATGTGGCGAAATCTGGTGGAATCTAGATGATATCCAACGGCCAGTAGTGCTCAAATTTGCCATCTTTGGACCATCGGATTCGCCTCATCCAACGACCATCTTTCAAAGTTAAAGTTACCCGCACACAATATAAAAAATATAAAATATAATATATATAGGGGTATAGATATAGATATGTGATGCGAAAGCCACCCATCATCTCCAATTAGAATAGTGTGTCCATGCACGGATGCGACGTGGCCAAATGATGTCTGCCATCGGTATCTCAAATTCAAATCAGTCTGACCTTGTTCAATGTGTATACATTACAACATGCTCGTTTCCAAACCACACCGCGCAGATCTCCGTTATATTCATGCATGCATGGGTTTCAAACATCAGGATCTCTTATTCAAATATTTGAATTCAACTTTACATTGATTATGACCTCACCTAGTCTTTTACACCCACACAGTCGTCTTCTCTTTATAATTGTACCACTAACTTTCTCTCGTGCATGCATGCACACACACTACCAGTCGGCATTATCCATCGCACACATGCAATCTTTTTCTTCAGGTCGGTCTCCCATGAAGGCACACACCCACACACATCCCCCTCTCCATCATATCGGGCATTCTTTATCTCTCACGCGTGCATGCGCAACGATCGATGTTCCTCTATGTATGTGTGTATATAGCTAGGTCTTTCATAGTTTTCCACACAAACCGATCAATCGATATATCCAGTGAGGTCTCACCCTCTTTCCCACGTCCACATCGATCAATCTATACCTCTCTATATAGGATTAACATATATAGCTAATACACCCACATTAATTATATATCCAACGTCCCCCTCTCATCATCCATGCCTTCCGCTTCATCTCTCAGACGCGCGCACAATGGCGAAGACAGGGGCAGTAAGGGCCCTGCCCCCCCTAACATCACTATATATCGAGGCTAATATGAATGTGATCATTAGACAATTGCTGCTAAAAATGGTTTAAGTTCATGAATTGACCCTCCTCGTAAAGGATTAGCAATGCTTGGCCCCCTAGCTCATTTATTTTTCATGGCTCCGCCACTGCGCGCAACATCGCATGTTCTTGCCCCCTCTCTCTAAATATCGATCTCACACTTGTGCACTCCTTCATAGTCTCCCTCCACTCGGGCCCTCGCACCATCTTCTAGCCCCCCACCGGATTTCGCCACATGTACAATCTAGCAGACTCCATGGTTGAACTTAAGCATAATGCACAAACCTCAAAACAACAGTGGTTCTCTTTTGTTCTAGAATCTTCCGTATCATAACTGCCCAAACTTTTTTTCTAGTTGAATTGCCATTATTTGTTTTTACTTTATGCTTTACAACGCACAATTCCATGAATCATAAAATAGATTAAGGGCTTCTTTGATTCAACGGATTCTCACAGGAATTTTGGAGGATTCTAATCCTTAGGAATTTTTCCTATCTTGGTTGTTTGATTCGTAGGATTGTAAACCATAGGAATTTTTCCATATGATTCATTTGCACTAGATTTCATAGGAAACATCCCATCCACTCAAACCTCTTTGAAAGAATTCTGCGTTTTTTCTATGCACAATCAAACACTCGTACAATCCTGTAGGATTCAAGACGACATTCCACTATAATCCCATGTTTTTCCTATTCCCGCCTTTTGGAAATCCTACGAATCCAAGAGGCCCTAGCTTTTTTATAAAAACTAATTGATTTTGAATGAGATGAACTATAAGAATTAAACGAAGGTCTACATCAGGCATATATGACTCAGAGCTTACATGCTATAGTGTGGTATTTATTCATAATTTGGTTGCAAAATCTGATGCGTGCAATGCACGTGTACCTTACTAGTACTTCGAGTATGTGCAAAACACGTAAATTAGAATTCCAATGGCACGCTACACAGTGTCTCTCTTACAGTTCATGAAGCCACGTGGCACATGTGGAGGCGTTGTCGCGACCTCCTTGTGTGGATTGATCACAGTGACGTGCTGCTGGTTCCAGAAGAATGTACTCGTCCTCCCTGAGCCATACTGTCGGTACATGCACGAAGCGAAGATGTGCACGCACGCCACGCACGCACTCATTCCCTCGCACGCACACGCGGGTACACGGGCGGACGCAATTTTGTACCAAGATCCACCCCATGTGATAATTTGACGCGTGTAAAGTCGTTCACTTCATTGATGGTCAATTAATACAGCGCATGCAAATTGAGTGGACGTGAGGGCGGAAGAAAGACATTACTACTCCACTGCGCATGCGAGTAGTTAAATCATGGGTTGCTAGTAGTACTTCCATTGGTCTCCTTCGTATTTTGTGCCAATTTTTGAGAGTAACATAATATTTACACATTTGAGCTGTGTAGTCTACTTGAAATTTATGTTCCACTAAACTCATCGGGAGCCGTTTCGGGCCTCGAAACCAAAACCATCAATTAATCTTTACCTTGTTCCCATCACATTCGAAAGCCTGCTCACACCTACTAGTACGTACCAAACCTGAACGTGTTCCCACTATGCAGGTATTAGTACTAGTGCTAGTACTTAGGTTATAAAAAGGGGAACTACCTAACCGAAAATTACTCTACCTTTCCTCCTCATAAGTGCTTCTTCTTCGTCCGTCCTTGCCATGGCCGGTGAGCAGAGCTCTAGGTCGAGAACTACTCGTAACAAGGGAGCGGCAACCAAGGCTGCGGAAAAAAAGAGGGCTCGCCGCCACGCAGAGACCTCGAAAGATCTCTCACGGGCAGGCGATGGCTCCCAGGAGCGCCCTAGCCGCGGAGGCGAACATGCCGAGCCGGCGGCGCTGGAGTCGTTATCCCTCGACGGCATGCCCGATCAGCTCAATAAGCACCTCAATAAGCAGAAGGAGTTCATCCAAGGCTTGGTGGAGCTGCTGAAGGAGAGCCTCGACGACATGCCCGCTGAGCTCAATAAGCAGGGGGAGTTGACCGCCGGCTTGGTGATGCTGCTGAAGAAGAGCATTGCCTCGGAGAAGAAGGCGACCGGCGAAATCCTGCGACTTCAGGAGGACAAGGCGAAGCTCTGCCACGAGATCGACCTGTTGAAGGAGAAGAACGCCGGCTGGAAGAAGCTGCATGAGAATAGTAGTTCCTCGATGAAGATGCTGCAGGCCCTCGTCATGGAACAGAAGGAGGAGTTGGCGAAGCTCCGCATCGAGCACCCGGCTGCTGTCAAGGTACGTAATGCGGCCGTGGAACAGATGATGAAGGCTCGCGTCGAGAAATCCCGCGTCATGGACAGAATGAAGAAGATGGCGGAGGAGACGCGCAAGGAGATGGAGGTCGTGGAGGCGATGAAGAAGCAGTTACGACTCCGCGGCGAATTAGATCATTTGGGGTGATAATCTTCCTTCTTCTTTTGCTCCTGTGTTTCATCTTTTGCTTCGGGTGTTTCGCCGCACGTGTCACGTTCTCTGCGAGGCATGAATAGAACAATGCTTTTTTGAGGGAATGAATAGAACAATGCTAACAATGAGATGACTAGCAAATTAGATCATTTTTTATCGCCATATGGCACTGGGCTGCCGTGTTTCGTGCTCCTCCGTCGTAGTACTACTCCAGTGGAAAACTTGAGTATACCGCACGGTTCTTTGCTCCTCCTCAGGTCGTCGGCGCATTTATACGAGCAGTCAAATCACAAGGCCCCGCCTTCCAGCAGTAATGAGCCGTCAAATCACAAAGGCCCTCGCCTCTCGTGAAACCGACCAAGCTAGACTGCCCCGCCCTCTAGCCTTTTAAAAAATGTATACTTTTGTACAGTAGTAGTATCGATGGATTGCGCCATGGAGCAAAACTTGAAATTAAAAAAAGGTGGTACATATAGAGAGCGCTCGTCGCCAAATTATGCATATAGTACTATTAAAAAGGCTAGTCACAATAATGGTGTCCAGCACAACCCACCCCTCAAATAAAACTAAGCATCCTGGAATTCTTTGACAAAACTAAGCACCCTGAAATTCTTTGACAACTAAACTGCTGGCTATATGATGTTGGCCATATATATTGTACGTATATAATGTGAAGAAACGAGTGGTAGTACTATACCAACTAAAAGATGAAATGTAAGAAATACTAGTATGTACGTACTGAAGAGTTAAAGTAACGAGAAGAAACATAACATAGTTCTGCTGGGGGCTCAGCACAACACACCCCTCAAATTAAATTAAGCACACCTGAAATTAAACTTTGCAACTATTCCGGTAGACACTGCATTAGAACCACCATGAGCAACGACACTGCCACCTTACTCGGAGTCCTCGTCCACGTCCTCGACTTCGTCCTTGTCCCTCTTCCTCTTGGCCGATACTTCTTTGCTTGAACCGCACACTTGGCTCTTGCTCTTCATCCAACCCTTGTAGATATTGAAACAAAGGTAGCCATCCATTGCAGCGTAGTGGATGTGGTCTATATCTAGTACATTCCGCTGCCATGCATAACGATGAAACGTGTATGGAGGTTTCTCCAGTTTACCGTACGAAGGATGAACCATGGCTCCTGCCAGGGTCAGCATTGAAGGCTGACGAGAGGACACCAGCCGATTCTTCTGGAGGTCGAAGGGGTTGCCTACAACGAGGCCTATCCGACCCAGGACTTCTTTGTCGTTCCTAAAGTCTACAGTAACGAATTTGACTAGGTTGCTCTCGAGGAAGTTCCTTAAAATCCAGGCATTCAACGTCGGCATGGCATATGTGGTAGACCAAGCATAAGTCATGCACGCAAACCTGGATCACGGCGGGCTTCTTCCTCTCTTCGTCCTTTAGATCCTTCTCTCGTCCCAGGACTGTGGTGTACTCAACATCTAGCCCAGCGACCCACTCATCATCTGAGTTTTCGAACATGCGTCTAAAGCGAGAAAGGCATCCTTTCACCGTCGAGGAAGAACGGGTGTAGATGATGTCGAACTCATCGCCGGTGATGGTTCTAACCTTGTACTCACCGCCGATCATGGAGATTTGGGACGCCATGGATTTGGGAGGAGGGTTAGGATTAGTGGAACTGCCGTAATGTGAAAGGACGGGACGACTAGGAGCGAACCGCCGTAGTATTAAAGGACGTGCGGGGACGAGTAGGAGCGAACTGCCAGCGTGCGAACGGCACGGTAGTGGCTTCCATTCTCCCATGATACGGGCTTCCGAGAGCCCTTGGATCTGAGATCGAACGGTTGCATGGCGTGATTCTAGACCTATGGGTGAATATCCTATCCTGGAGGGTTATTCTGCAAATTTTCAGCAACTTAGCATGCGACCGTTTGATCTCAGATCCAAGGGCTGCCAGCAGCCCGTATCATGGTCGCGCCTACCACGACCGTCGCGTCGCTCGCGCGGTCGCGCCCTTGGAGATTTAACACGGTGCGTTAGGCTATCTGATGTTGGCATGTCATACATAGTCATCACTTAGTCACTCATACTACAACAAGGTTAGCTATAAGGTTGGCTATAAGTGTATTTTTTTACTTCTCTCTATCTCTTTCTTCGTACTCCCTCCGTCCCATAATATAAGAACGTTTTTGACACTAGTGTAGTGCCAAAAACGTTCTTATATTATGGGACACAGGGAGTACTAGTATTTATTGCATTTGCCAAGGAGTGACCTCTTCCAATGAAATGGTGTGCTTATTAGTTTTTTGTTGCTAAGTTTGCTTCATTTAATTAGCTATAGACTCAAAATTGTCTTTTCACCTAGGTACACGCGCTTAGCACCGTTTCTTCCTTGGGTCACCAAACTAGTCTCTCTCTTCTTGATTAACTTGCCACATCAGACTTTATGCCTATGTGGCAAGCTTAGCACCTGTAGGAGCAAGTAAGTACAATAGTGCGCTTTACATGGCATTTTTGCATATGTGGAGGAAAGAGAGGCAAGGAAAAAGTGGAGAAGTGGGCTCTCATGCAAGAGCCAGCCTCTACTACATGGTGGAGCATTGGGAGAGGCACCTGTATGGAGGTGGTCAAGAATCAGGAGACTCACGCCCGTCGTAGCGCCGCAGTTGAAATGATAATGGCAAGTCAAGTAACGGGGCCCCACCTGTCCAACAGTAACTCGCTGTCAAATCACACAACCCTACATTTGCACCAGCCTACTCCCTCATCTTCTCGCGTCTCTGTCGAACCGACTAGGCGGAACTGCCCCGCCTACCGCGCAGGAAAAGCCCCGCCCTCGACTTTTAAATAGTACAGTATACTAATTTTGTATCCATGGATTGCGCCATGGAGCAAAGCCTCTAGAAAATGGCGGTACACATGTATGGAGTATACAGCATGCCCATCGCGTTCGCTTCGCACCCCAGATAGTCGATCGGTCAGTCTGGCATATCGTCTACATATCGTGCAGGCTGTGTTGTACATGGCTGTAGTTGTGGTGAGAAATCTAAAAAAGGTTTCTTGTCATCTCGCAAAATTAGGTGTCATGTGCTTCGGATCACTGCGAGGGTTAAACAGCGACAACTGAGTTGGGCTATTCATTGGGGGAACATGCACGAAGACTACTCGGCTGCCATCTAGGTCAAGCTGGCTATGTTAATTAGGATATCTATCGACGGACCCCTTTTCTACGAGTTTATATTTAATTTTAGCTTTGTTCCTCGTCTAGTTTGTCCGTCGGGATTCATGTTGTCTCCTTTGGGCAGTGAGGTTATGATTTCTTGTCATGTGGCATTTTTTCGTGTTATATGTTATAATCCAACGCTTTAGATCAAAATGACAACAACTGCGCCTCTGGGCCACGTGCATGAAGACTTATCGACAATCATTGACGAGGTCAAGCCGGCTCCGGTAGACAAAAGAAAACTAGTACTACTCCACTATATAGGCAGGAGCCTCCGCGCTTGCTTGCTAGTGTTGCTCTCTTCACACTGTCTCGTCCTCTCCAGATCTAAACACGACAGCGGTGGCCACACACACTCTCTCTCTCTGCTCACCGCTGGTCACAGATCCAGCCGGATCCTCTCCGCCGGGGAAGGTGAGAAGGTGCAACGTTCACGCGGTCGTCCTCGGCGACAGCTCTTACCCACTGCTGGCGCGTCCCGATTAGCCTGCCTTGCCGTTCTCTCCCAAGCACCGCTGGCGAGGGAGGGCCTCCGACCCCTTCTTCCTCGCTGCCGTAGTGTGGGCAGATCCGGCCTCCCGCCGCCCACCTAGCGACATCCCGGCGACCATCAGGTATAACTTCCTTCGAAACCGGCCTTGCTCTACTTCCCGAGCTCCTAATGTCGCTGCATTTGTATCTTTTACTATTTCTCAGGCCCCCTCGTAGATAGGATCGATCGGCTGTTCGAAAACCACCTAATTTTTTACGTTTAAGAGGTAAAACTAGTTCATGCACTCGAATCTAGTACTACTTGGTTCAAACAAGGAAGAAAGGGGTGGGGGTGGGGGAGGATTTGTTACCTGAATCTAGGACTTGGTCGAAAGAGGAAATAATGGGGGCGAAAAGTAGCAGAGACTGGCTATCCAACTGGTCTCTAGGTCTAATAGGGAAATAAAGGGAAACGCAGTACAAACTCAATATAAACCCGATCTATTGGTTGAAAAAGGAAAGAAAGTGGGGACTGGGGGACAAGTCAACAGAGTAAGTCCAGCACTAGATTTGCTAGCCTCACACAGTATAAGGTGGCTATACCGAACAAAAATGGGACCAACCCAGATATCCTGTTCTGATGTTTGTTGCCCCGAGCCACTCTTATGTAATGCCACTGGTAAAATGTAGCAGTCGCACTGTTAAAAGTAAGGACACGTTAAACCAATGTTGTTTTCAATGTAATGCCTCCAGTAATATGAATCAATGGCACTTTTTTACATGTCCTGCTAAATTTCCCATTAAGATAAGTTGGTTCTTTTCGTTAGAAATGCAACTGTCCTGGTCCGCCTACTCTCCCGTGCCCAAAGTAATGTCGTATTTAACGGTTGTCATAGTTAATCCTAATGCCCACACTAATATCTAGCAATGCCACTGCTTTAGAAATTGCTACTGTCCTTGTAGGATTGCCATTCAGATAAGGAACATGCTTCTTTTCATTTGATGCATGTTTCATCACTTGTTAGTCACCCTCCTTTCCACCTTTTTTGTGCAAACAGAGATATACATTTCACGCTCGATCTTAGTTGAACTGCACAAATGATATCCAAATTATAGTTGAGCATTCCAGGAGCTTCACAACCAACCTTGATGTTGCTCAATTTTATTGCAACTAATGAAGAAGAAGCTCTGTGGGTTTCGTTTTCTGATGGAAATGGAACCGGGGCTGGAGCCCTTTTCTTAAAAAATTGAAGAAGAAGCTGCTAGCTCACGGGACATTGCTTCATTTTAGGTGAACTGAACCAAAAGGTCCCATGAATTGAATCATCCATGTTGGTGACTGAAAGAGCCAGCTTCAGCATCCCAGTCTAAGCACCCCCGGCCTCCATCCTTGCGACGCACGGTACACCTCGTTTGCCACCTGCTCGACCCTAGTGTCACTGATAAAATGAAGTAATAATACAGTTAAAATAGAGCGAGTGTCCTCTCTATCATTTCATTTCCAATGTAGATAAAGAAAGTGCTTCTCTTTGTTAATGTATGTTTCATCAACTAGTCCCATTGTTAATGTTTAAGCGTTTCTGCAAACTGGGGTGCTTAATTTTAGTTGATCTGTACAAAAATAGAGATTTGAATGTCTCAAGGCGCCTCCTTGTACTACCGCTGTACACTGATGTTCATCACTGGCAGAAGGTGTATCTGGGAGACTTGGGACGATGTCCAGTATGAGGCGTACCGTATGAGGCGTCGCAGGGCCCATCTCGCCCTCGCAGCATGGCATACTATGATACTATCGCAATATTTTCTTCTATTTATTTTGTGTGTTTCATCAACTAGTGCCACTATAATGTAATCACGCTTTTTCATTATCTGTGCAAACAGGGTTATTCAGCTGCATTTTGGTGGAACTGCACAAATGTACGTATGGAACCGGCATATATGCAGAGTGCGAGGTGTGCCAAGTAAAAATTACCGACACCAACCATGCTGCATGCACGCATTGGCATCCACCACCACCAGTGGGATGTGTGGCGCTCTCTGTGGACGGATCTTTCTCGGCAGCAAATCCTCTAACCAAATACTAGTAGCTTATATTGGCAGTTTTCTAGGGAGTACTCTTTTCTGAAAGAAGCACCAATCTATTTTCTTTATTTGTACACTGTGTCACAACTTTGACCCAAAGGTCCAGAGCTATTTTAGGGTGATTGGCGTAGTACTCGGAGACTGATTGTAAGCATGATTTTCATTAGCTGTCACAATGATTGTAAGCATGAGCAGGTGGAAGAGTAGGTTAGTGCGAAGCTTACCTTAAACCCTACCGCTGCCGTTGAAACGAGGCGAGCATCGAGGGAACCGTGGAGAACAATGGGGAAGAGACATCATGCCATCCGGCCTCCTCTTGCGGTGGGAGAACGAATACTCCTGTGGCTCCGGCTGGCTCTGCACCCTCACGAATGGCACACCATACTCGATCGATTCGTTATCCTCTGGGTGCTCGACCTTCGACCTGTACGCCCACCACCTCTGCCTGACTGTCGCCTCGGGCGAATCTGTCTGCTCCATCACCCAGAGGAGATACTTGATGAACTCGGAGGACTGCGGCGTGACTGCCGCTGAGGAGTACATGTATATCGCCGCCCTCATCATCGCTGTCTCGCTCTTCCACATACATTGCCACATGGCCTGAACCGTCCTCGAAATCTCCCACTCGTTGTCAAACCAAGTTAGGATCTCCTTCAACCTAGCTAACTTTGCCTGGTCGCCGCCGGCGATTTTCCTGATTCGCTGCTGCATCCTCTCCATAGATGTCCTTCTAAGTGGTCCGGTGCTAGCTTTGGAAGATGGGAGGAGAGACGGTGGTCTTGCAATAGAGAAGAGGTAGAGGCGAGACGGTGGTTTCGGAATGGAGATGATGGAGAGGAGAGGGGGTGGTTTTGCAATGGAAAAGAGGGAGAGGAGCGTGCGGCAGTTATTTAGGATTGGACGAGAGGGCCGACGTGCTGTGACTGGATCAAAATCAAAATCAATTTACCCTTCAATTAAGAAAGCGACCCCACATTAACTAGTCTCCCTTTTATTCTGGGTCATAATTGACCATGATTTCGCACATAAAATATATGTTATACGTTGCAAAAATAATATAATTTTAAAGTACATTCATATAGGAACCAAACGATACAATTTCGGGTGACATGCATTCACATTTTGCTTGTCAAATACAATACGTGGTCAAACTTTGACCCAAAATATGCAAAACAACAAAAAAATACTTCCAAGACGAGTGCCGCTCTTTCGCACTTCTCCTCTTAAACCACCGTCGCTCCTCTCCTCTTCCAATCTAAATCCAGCGCCGCTCCTCTCCTCTTCCATTTCAAAACCACCACCCCTCCTCTCCTGTTTCAGTCCAAAACCAGCATCGCTCCTCTCCCGTTCTAATCCAAAACCAGCGCTGCTCCTCTCCTCTTCCATTCAAAAACCACCGCCGGCGAGTGAAGGTGCTTTGGAGAAGTAGATCGATGGAGGAGTACACCGATACGTGAGGATCGCAGACGGCGACCCTGTGAAGCTAGCTAGGATGTTGGAGATACAGTCTTGGTTTGACAACAAGGACCAACTAGCGGCGACGGTGACATCCATGGCCAAATATCTGCAACAGAGCGAAAAGGCGGCGATACACCCGGAGGGAGTCGCGCGGGAGTACATAGAGCTGCTCCTCTAGGCCATGGAGAAAAAAGATTCACCGAATCCGATCGTGAGGGAGCGGTGGTGGGAGTATCGATCCCAGATGGAGCATCCACCAGAGATTGAAGGATCGAGCATCTACAGGGTGCCGTTTGTGAGGGTGTCCTGCCAGAGCGAGCCGGTGGAGTCTTCGTCGACCGAACCCAACTGCAAGAGGAGAAAAGCAGTTGGCCCGACGATGCTTCCCCGCCATCCTCTCCCTCGCCGTTCACATCGTCTCACGGGGCGGCTGTCTACCGCCGAGGAATAGGAGGGGACTGCCCCCCCCCAGCCCAATAGTCGGGCAGGTTGTGAATTGTCAGGAGGATCTTAGGGTTGTCAGTATTTGCAGGTTGTGAATTGTGTTTTGTGTTGTGTATTTTGAGAGTACTTTCAGATATGAATGTATTTTGAATTTCAGATTTGCAGTATTGAGCATATGAAGTATTTTATGAATTCTAGAGATCTATTTTTAGTACTTAAAAAATGTAGTTTCATAGGAGTATAAAAGTGCAGACAATGTGATTCTCAGAGAAGAAACTGCAAGTTTCAGTTTAAGATAAGAAACTGCAAGTTCAGTTTCATATAAGAAACTGCAACTTTCAGAGGTAGAGCATTTATATTAACACGGCCTTTTCAAACAGGGTTAACATCATGTTGGAAGTTTTATTCATGGTCGAAAATGGAACTACCAGCTAGTTAACATCATGCTGATCAACATTCATGCATAGCACATCTTCATATGATGCACAATCAAAATTCCCACACAATGTCGAGTGTGTGAAACATAGAGAAAACGAGGGACGAAGTTTTGGGAAGTGTTGGACGTGGTGTGCATAGATGACAATGGGGACCCACATGTCAATAAAGGCAGAGGCAAAAAATTTGGAGATATTTTCCCTACACAGGTGTGAGGTGGAATCGAACCTGCGGGGAACAGCTGTCGGGTAGTGTCACTTGGCCACTAGGCTTGTTCAGTAGTTTCATTAATAATAAGGCACTTCCTCAGGTGGTCGGATCCCCTCCTGCGCCTTTGTGCGCTCGCCGCGACGCTGCTGTCTGCCGTTGTGAACATGCTGAACAAACGAGAGGAATCTGGAGAGGACTGTACGTGGAGAGGCGGACAGTCGGGACCCACCAGATCTATGGCCATACGCAAACTAGTGCCTCATCAAAAAAATACTTCCTCCTAATGCCATACTGACATTGGGGCCCACGGGTTTGTCAACATAGTTACATTTTTTTAGGTGCTTCAACATAGTTACTATAGGAGATAAATTCACAATGAAGCCGGGGAGCTGGCAGGTATCATTTATTATCACTGGGGCAGCAAGTATCAGCTAGGTTTTGGGCTGCCCCGTCTAGGCTTTCATTTTTAACATGCGCAGCCCACGACCTCGGATGGGAGGTCCATAGGCCTGTTTATATTTTCTTGAGGGCCGTCATGTATCGACCGGCCTATGGACCTCCCATCCGAGGTTTTATTTTTCCTGAATATCGGCAGCCCAATTTATGTATTTTTTTGAAGAAAACGCAGAGGTCTGTTCTATTTTTTATATAAGAATAGGAACGCGAGGTCCAACTTATGTTTCCCTTCTAACTATATTATATATATTTAAATTATTTTATATGTTATTATATATTATTTTTATTGTCATCATATATTTAACAGATACTTACATATGTAAGAAAACAATATCCCACATCTTATTAACTTATAAAAATAATTTCTTAACAATAAAATCCTGGATTGTTTTGGCATGAAAATCCTAGTGATTGTGTACAAAGGCTTGGTAAGATTTAAGGACGAATGTAATAATATCACATATTATTTAAATATATTTATAACAAAATGCTCGCCCCTTTTTATTTTTTGATAACATTGTTGGCCCAACCCAATATTATAATTAGAATCAGCCCAGCAAAAACGTGTATTTCGAGAAAGTGCAAATGGCCTGTATTTCTTTAGGAAATAAAATAAATGGGCCGCATGGACGCTACATTATTTGTTCACCCAGCCCAGCTAATGGCTGTAATTCAAAAAAAGATCAAATTGACAGTAAATTCTACCACGCAAAAAAAGACTGTAAATTATGAAAAAATGGGTTGAATACATGCCACATTTTTGGAGGCTGAAATGTGGGCCAATAGGTCGAAGCCAACGCAAGACGTGGTCAATTTAGTCAACAAATGATTCTGACATGTTAGCCGTTGGATTTACATCCAATGACCTGCATCCATCTTCAATCTCTCGTCTTCTTCCTCCAGCGCCGCCGGGACCACCTCCCGCCTCCTGCTACTAGCAGCTCTGCTTAGCACGCTTCGCTATGAAGCGCTACTCCACCGTTGGCCAGGCCATCCCTCCACCCCTCCACACCTCCTATTCTTCTCCACCGACTGCCGAACCACACCGCACTAGAACCAGTTAACCCTCATACACCTCTTCGTCTGTGACTCTACTCCCGCGTCTTCCCATCTCCGGCTCGTTGCTGTCCGGGGCCTCGCCATCGTCCACCATCTTGGATGCGCTCGACACGGCATGGTCAACGTGGTCAACGAACGACATCATCAGAAGTAGACTATGCGTGGTGAGGCTGACAGCTGGGTCCATGGCCGCACACAAGGAAATGCCTCCTAATTACGCGCAAAATAATGATTCCTCCACCTGACATCTGGGACCCACCGGAAGGGCCTCTGTATTTCGCAAAAAAACGTGCCCCCCGCTGACAGGTCGGACCCACCAGCTATCTTCGCACGCAAGGAAGTGCCTCCGTATTACGCATAAAAAATGAATACTCCCCCTGCCAGCTGGAACCCAGCATAGTGGGAGGCTGAATTGTGGGCCAACCAAGTTGACGGGGACGGAGGGCTTTGTCAACTTAGTCAATATGAACGATTCTAGCTCCTGTTACCATACAATGTTCATCCAACGGCCGTAGTGCTTCTTCAACCTCTGGTCTTCTTGCTCTAGCCACCCAAACCAGCGCCGGTCGTGCGGCGTGCTCCAGCCTCCCGTGGCCAGCTATGATGCCGTGGAGGCCTCACCGCCCCCTACTACTCCCACCGCTGGCCATGCCATCCCTCTACTCACTCACACCCCCTGTTATTCTGCGGCGACGACAGCCTCACACCGCAGCCGAACCAGTGAACCCTCGTACTCCTCTTCGCATGGGCATCCACTGCTGTGTCTTCCCCAGCTCTGCGTCGTCCCCTTCCTAGGCCTCGCCATCGTCCACCACCGTGGTGCTCTCGGCGCGGCGTGGTCAATGTGGTCAACGACCGACTTCCATCGGAAGAGTACTGTGCGTGGAGAGGCTGACAGCTGGGTCCATGGCGGCCGCAAGGAAGTGCCTCCTTATTACGTGCAGAATAATTATTCTTCCACCTGACAGCAGGGACCCACCGGACGGGCCACCATATTTCGCGAAAAAAACGTTTCGCCCCTGACTGCTGGGACCCACCAGCTACAGCTTCGCACGCAAGGAAGTATGTCCGGGAAAAAAATGATTCGCCCCCCTGACTGCTGGGACCCACCAGCTACATCTTCGCACGGAAGGAAGTGCCTGATAGCCCGGACCCACCTGGTCGAAGCGTACACAGCGTTGTCATTCTGGTCGCGAACGTGTACGTACATACTGGTGGATGTAGAGGTGCGCACGTGTCCTAGTAGAGGCGCGCACGTGTCGTAGTAGAGGCGCGTACGTGTCGTAGTAGAGGCGCGCATGTAGCATGTACACGTATGTACATCAGCCAATGTGCAAGAAAGAAAATACGGCCACGTATGTGTACATACGGGTGGGATCTCGAACGCCTACTCGCGCATACGTACGGCCAGGGCTCGTGTACATGGCTGGGTCGGAACGGAGAAACAACATCGTCGTCGTGTTCATCGGGAGGCAACAGAATGCGTCGTGTTCATGGGGAGGCAACGGAATGCGTCGTGTTCATCGGGAGGTAACAGAACGCATGGGAGCCAACTGGCTTGGACAGAACAGGCAATGGAAATGAGGCCTGGTGTACCGCAGAACGGAGGAAACGACCTTGTGTTCGACCGGCCACGTTCGAAACGTGATCCTGTTCATCGGGAGGGGTCTGGCGTACCACAAAACGGAGGAAACGGACCTCCTACAGTCGAAACGGGAGTCCTGTTGATCGGGAGGGGTGTGGCATACCGCAAAACAGACGAAATGGACTTGTATTGGAGCGCTACGGTCGAAACGGGGGTCCTGTTCATCAGGAGGGGTGTGGCGTACCGCAAAACGGCACTCCAGGGATATTGTTTATCTCCACCGTCGACCTCCTCCAGCCTCCATGGGCTACCGTCGACCTCCTCCAGCCTCCACGGGCTCCTGTTCATCCAGCCTCCACCGCGCGCTACTCCACCAGCCACTGTTCAACCACCCCTCCACGGGCACCCCTCCACCGTCTACTGTTCATCCAGCCCTCCATAGGTTTGTCCTGTTCATCCAGCCCTCCACGGGGTCCTATTCATCCAGCCCCAACCGGCTCGATTGATTGGGGTCCTGTTCATCCAGAGGCAATGCCACGGGGTCTTCATCCACCCCCACCGCTCACTGCTCATCCACCCCCCCCGCAACACTCACAGTTCATCCAGGGGCATCATCGATCGACTTCATTTAGCAGCAGTAGCGAAGGAATCGCTCGATCGGGTTCAGTTAACAGCCATCAATCGATCGCTCGGGTTCAGTAACACATAGCCTGCAGTGCAATCGCTCGGGTTCAGTTAGAGCCCAATGCCTCGCTCAGGTTCAGTTAGAGCCAACGCCTCGCACACACACGCGTACGTGTACGAGAGAAACGCGCATTTCTCGGCCCCCGACCACCCACCGTAACCGGGAACTCCCCGAAATTTTCCTCGCCCTCACTTCTACCACGGTTTTTTCCGTCATGGACGGCCCAAAGAATGTCATGCAGCTGCGTCTCCGGCCCGCCCAGGACGAAAAGCCCATTTTCTGTCATGATTTTTTGTCATAGAAGTAGGAGCGCACCACATCTATGATGATACCGAGTTTTGTCACAATTATCGTCATAGAAGTGTCATAAGTATGACAGGAAAAAAAATCGTTCAGCCCAAAATGTCACGGATGTGTCTTTTTTTGTAGTGTTTCGTCTTCGTCTATCGGTAACTTTACTTGAGGCTATATTTTTATTCACCACATGATATGTGTTTTGCTTGGAGCGACTTGTATGATTTGAGTCTTTGATTTTTAGTTTACCACAATCATCCTTGCTGTGCACACCTTTTGGTATAGACACACATGAATTGTGATTTATTAGAATACTCTATGTGCTTCTCTTATATCTTTTGAGCTAGGCAATATTGCTCTAGTGCTTCACCTATATCTTTTGAGAGCATGACGGTGGTTTTATTTTATATAAATTGTTGAACTCTCACGCTTCACTTATATTATTTTGAGAGTCTTTTAGAACAACATGGTAATTTGCTTTGGTTATAGAATTAGTCCTAATATGATGGGCATCCAAGATGGATATAATAAAAACTTTCATATAAAGTGCATTGAATACTATGAGAAGTTTGATTCTTTATGATTGTTTTGAGATATGACGATGGTGATATTAGAGTCATGCTAGTAGAGTAGTTGTGAATTTGAGAGATACTTGTGTTAAACTTGTGATTCCCGTAGCATGCACGTATGGTGAACCATTATGTGATGAAGTTGGAGCATGATTTATTTATTGATTGACTTCCTTATGAGTGGCGATCGGAGACGAGCGATGGTCTTTTCCTACCAATCCATCCCCCTAGGAGCATGCGTGTAGTACTTCGTTTCGATAACTAATAGATTTTTGCAATAAGTATGTGAATTCTTTATGACTAATGTTGAGTCCATGGATTATACACACTCTCACCCTTCCACCATTGCTAGCCTCTCTAGTGCCCCACAACTTTCGCCGGTACCATACACCCACCATATACCTTCCTCAAAAAAGCCACCATACCTACCTATTATGGCATTTCCATAGCCATTCCGAGATATATTGCCATGCAACTTTCCATCGTTCCGTTTATTATGACACGCTCCATCATTGTGATATTGCTTGCATGATCATGTACTTGACATCATATTTGTGGCAAAGCCACCGTTCATAATTTTTCATACATGTCGATCTTGATTCATTGCACATCCCGGTACTCCACCGGAGGCATTCACATAGAGTCATATTTTGTTCTAAGTATTGAGTTGTAATTCTTGAGTTGTAAGTAAATAAAAGTGTGATGATCTTCATTATTAGAGCATTGTCCCATGTGAGAAAAGGATGATGGAGATTATGATTCCCCCACAAGTTGGGATGAGACTCCGGACGAAAATAAATAAATAAGAGGCCGTAAAAAAAGAGAAGGCTCAAATAAAAAAAACGAGAGAAAAGGAGAGAAGGGGCAATGTTACTATCCATATTCCACACTTGTGCTTCAAAATAGCACCAAGATCTTCATGACAGAGAGTTTCCTTTGTTGTCACTTTCATATACTAGTTAGAATTTTTCATTATAAAACTTGTCTCGTATATTCCAATGATGGGCTTCCTCAAAGTGCCCTAGGTCTTCGTGAGCAAGCAAGTTGGATGCACACCCACTTAGTATTTTTTGAGCTTTCATACACTCATAGCTCTAGTGCATCTGTTGCATTGCAATCCCTACTCACTCACATTGATATCTATTGATGGGCATCTCCATAGCCCGTTGATACGCCTAGTTGATGTGAGACTATCTTCTTCTTTTTGTATTCTCCACAACCACCATTCTATTCCACATATAGTGCTATATCCATGGCCCATGCTCGTGTATTGCATGAAGATTGAAAAAGTTTGAGAACATCAAAAGTATGAAACAATTGCTTGGCTTGTCATAGGGGTTGTGCATGATTTAAATATTTTGTGTGATGAAGATAGACAATAGCCAGACTATATGATTTTGTAGGGATAGCTTTCTTTGGCTGTCAGGACCCCGATCCTAAGTCACACTGATCTAGCATGTAACGCATCATATCACTTTGCGGCCTCACGCACGGTATTCCCACAGGTGCCACCTTACCTGGCCCGGGACCGTTTGTGCATTTTGGCTCACGTATATGATAGTGCCGCCAACATCCATATGACAAAGAACCCGGGCTGACATGGCTAGTCGTGAACCCAAAGTGGCACTAACTTACAGGGACAGGCATACATGACCCAACAACGAACGTGTCGGTCATCAGCGAGTGAATCCGGGCTGTAGCAACTGGGCTAGCAGGACTCCGGTAAACCGGGCTGTAGCAGGCTAACAGGACTCTGGTAGAAACCGTGTGACATTTCCCTGAAGGGACAGACACAGGAACGAAGGACACATGCCGGCCAACCTAAGTGTTCCAGAGCAGTAGCAAGCTACCAGGGCTCAGTGGAAGCACTAGGTGACATTTCCCGGTAAGAGAGGCTACCAAGGATAAACAACTAGGTTGTCAGATCCCACACATACCAAGCATTTCAATAACATACACACAATATGCTCGATATGTGCAAATACAACATGGCATCACAACATGACTCTATGACTCAAGTATTTATTCAGTAGGCTCCGAGGAGCGAAATATTACAAGCATGAGTCTCATGACCCAACATTCAGAGCATACAAGTCAAAGCACAAGCGGAAGCTTAACATGTCTGAGTACAGACATCTACAAAAGAAAAAGGCTGAGAAGTCTGACTATCTACCAGATCCTGCCGAGGGCACAAGATCGTAGCTGAGGTAAGAAGCTAAACGTCGAAGTCCACATGGAACTACTAGCAAGACTGAAGTCTCTCTGTAAAAACATAAATTAAGCAACGTGAGTACAAATGTACCTAGCAAGACTTACATCAAAACTAACTACATATGCATCAGTATCAACAAAGGGGTGGTGGGGTTTAACAGCAGCAAGCCAGCTTTGACTAAGTGGCTATCCTGAACTACGACTGCAAGTAACTCTTTTGAGGTGGCGCACACGAGTCCACATATTCACCATATCAATACACCACTATGGATCCGCTCCCGTCTCCCTACCAGAACGACATCCATAGCACTCACGCTTATTTTGCGTATTTTAGAGTATCCACTTTCACTTGTCTATGAACTGTATAGGCAACCCAGAAGTCCTTTACCGCGGACACGGCTATTCGAGTAGATCATATTGACCCTGCAGGGGTGTACTTCTTCACACACGCTCTCGCTACTTACCGCCATGTACACGTCATGTATCTCGGCAACCTTCAAGCGGAAGCCTGGCGAGGGTGTCGGCCACGACCTGACTAACCACACAAGTCTCTCGTCCAGGTTTATCGCCTATTCAGGTTCCATCCTCAAGGAGATCTGGCCGAGGTGTCGCTCACGGCCCCAAATGATGTGTGTAGGGTTCCCAAGCCCACCTCGACGGGTGGATCTACGCTTGGTACATAGTGCCACGGTGCCTAGTCTGTCCCAAGCCCACCTGTACCGGGTGCCACTTGGTAGACTACTAACACTACCTAAAAACACCAGAAACTAGTTGCAACTCCTGGACAGAGATCAAGTTGATTAATAAGTCGAGAGAGCTTGGAGTGCCCGGAGCCCAATGTGTGGTAGTAACTGTTCATGGATCACAAACATAGAACTCAGTTCCTGAGGACGGTTTCAATGAGACAACCCACCATGTACTCCTACATGGCCTCTCACCGCTACCTTTACCAAATCGTGTTCACACACTTAGCTCACACACAATAGGACATGTTCACACACCTCTGATTCATCCCCGATGAACCAGACCTGACTCAACTCTAAGCAGTAGCAGGCATGACAAACAAGCATGAATGAGTAGGCACAACAGGGCTCAAACAACTCCTACTCATGCTAGTGGGTTTCATCTATTTACTATGGCAATGCCAGGTCATGCAGAGGATAAGGGGTTCAACTACCGCAGCATGTAACAATTGAGTCGGTGTTGTCCTAATGCAGTAAAAGAGAGTAGGAGCGAGAGAGTGGGATTGTATCGGAATGAACAAGGGGTTTGTGCTTGCCTGGCACTTCTGAAGATAGCATTGAGTCTTCATCAGTGTCAACGATCACAACATCGGAACATCGTCTATCGAGAGGGGACAAGCACCGACAAACAAAGAAGAAATACAATCAATGCAATGCACAATATGATGCATGATCATGACATGGCAATATACTGTGGTTTGGGCTAATGCAACTAGCAGCAAGTTAAATGGAGTTGGTTTGAATCTAAGATTCAAATTCAAACTCCATACGTGGATATTTAAATGCCATTTATATTATTTGTGCTAAACAGCAGCTATAAGTTGTTCTAACATGCATGAAAATGGTGCAGATGGATAGATTGGATTTTTCTGATCATTTTTCATATATAAATTATTTCATTTGGAGTTACGGTTGAATTTCTATGAATTTTAGAAGTTTTAGACATTTTCTGGAATTACTGAGTTATTTTTAATCCAGAAAATGATTTACTACGTCAGCCTGACGTCAGGGTGACGTCAGCGGTCAACGGGGCGGTCCAGGTCAAACTGACCAGTGGGTCCCGTCTTTCAGTAGTTAGTTAAACTAACTAAATTTAGTTAGCGCTAATCCGGGGTTAGTTAGCAGGGCAGGCCCCACCTGTCATGGACCCAAGGGTCAAACTGGGCCCACCCGGTCAACTTGGTCAGCGGGGTCAAACCCGCCGGACTTGGTCCACGGCTCATCGCCGGTGAAGCCTGAGACGGCGGAGGGGGTCGGAATTTGCCCACCGTCGATCAAATCGACCGCGGTTTGGTCCTACGCGTAGCTGGGGCTCGCGCGCATCTAGTAGGCCAAGCAGGAGGAGCTGGGGTGGTCTGAGTCGACGGTGGCGAGCACGAATGCGGCAGCCGGAGTTCGAGTCTCGGCGGTTTCGGTGTTGCGAAGCACGGCAGGAGCAGCTGGAGGGGTTTTTGGGCTTCTGGCATTGCGCTGAGCACGGCTATGCGCTCGGTTGCAGCGGCCACGGCGGCAACATGGCTGGGCGGTGGTGAGCTTCGGTCGTCGGTGAAGCGGAGGCTATGGCAAGGAAAAGAGCACGGGAGAGAAGGGAGAAGAGGCAGGGGCTCACGTAGGGGTCGTTGACGGTCTTAGCGGGCTTGGGGAGGCGTGGACGGCGGCGAATCGACGACGTCGACGCTTGGTGGAGGAGGTTGAAGATGGCCTCCAAGGCGGCGTCACGGGGCACTCGGCGATGTGTTGCTCGGCGACGAGGAAGAGGTGGTCGAGGTGGAGCTCGTGGACCTTTCTAGGGGGCGAAGGGGAGGCGGTGGCTGCGGCTATGGCGAACGGCGGCGGCGGTCGCTCTCGGGTGAGCTCGGGGAAGGGGCTCGAGGGCGAGGGGGGAGAGCAGAGAGTGAGGGGAGAGGCAGAGGGGGTTGCGGGGTGGCGCCGAGGAGTGGCTTCGAGGCGTCGCCACGCTGTCCAAGCAGGGCAGGCAGCCAGGGAGCTGCGTGGCGAGCTCGGCGTGCGCGGGCGCGCTCCTCTCTGCCTGCCTGGCGAGAGGAAGCAGGTGGCTGGCACGAGCCAGCACAGTGCTGGGCCGGCCAGTGGGCTGCCAGGTGGGCTGCGCCAGGTAGGTGGCCAGGTACATCTCTCTCTCTCTTACTTAATTTAGGTTTTGTTTTTCTATTTTTCTGTAAGTTTGTGGATTTACTAAAAATAGTTAGACACCTTCAAAAATCCTGAAAATAATCATAGGCTCTGTTTAGATTAATTCCAACAGCCCACGCTTATTTCCAGAATTATTTGAGCATTTAAAATATTTACTAGCATTTAAATGCCCAAATGCAAAGTACATATGGTTTAATTCAGTGACCAAATATGTCATGGAAAAATGTGCAACACCTCTGGTTATGGTTCTAGCATTTTCCAGAAATGATGAACATTTTTGAAAGTCATTTGGATTCACTAAAAATATTTTTAGGTTGAACCTATTTGAATTCCATTTGGTGCTAGGGTTTGAACATCCCCATTTCAAATTTCCATGAAAGTTAAACATGATGCAAGCAAGATGCAAACACTAGGCAGCACCAGAAGCTAGGGATGTGACAACTCGCCCCCACTAAACAAGAATCTCGTCCCGAGATTCAAGCGTAGGGTAGGATGAAGGGGGAACGCAAACTAACATAATCTTCATGATCCAGGTGGCACTTCATCAGAACGTTGAATCGATCACCATCTTGTCTTGTCGTCTTGCTCTGAGAACTCCAACTAACATGACAAGAAGAGGAAAGGAGAACTCTAGAAGAATCGATCTTCTCGAAGACCGAACAACTCAGGATCAATTCATGGGATGAGACATTGACACATCTCTCGAGCTGAGACACGAAGCATACATCTAAAGAAATGGAGTGAGACAGATGACGAGGGCTCGCTAGGTAGACAACAATTCCAGACTTAAGAATGTGGTGATCGGTTGTCAACGTAGCGAGGAGTTGAATTGCCATGATACCATAACAGGGCACCTTAGGGAAGGTGACTCGTAGAAATATCCCCTTAAGTGGCAAAAAGAATTACCTTTGATTCAGAGATCATGGAAACTCTTTATACCAGCCTAAGGCAATTCTCGAGCGATCATTTGGAGGGGTTCGGTAGAATGGCATATCCGGATTAGAATGGATGATGTGGATTACCTTGTTGAAAACAACACAAGGGATGATTTTAGTAACTGGGGAGAAGCTCAACAGTAGAGAGTGAGTCCACTGTTTGAAAAGTTATAACATAATCGAGGAAACTAAGAGCAATCCCAATTAGTGCCGATGATAACACCTAGCGCTTGTGTGTGCTCTCAAGAACTTGAGCATTTCCATATTCATCAAGGTTTTACCAATTTCCGTGTCAAGGGTCCTGGCAACACAACACATTACCATGATGAATAGTGATGGATGATGCAGATGCAAAGGAAGATAACACCTTCTCAGATTTCACCTTAGCAATGCCAAGGTCGCAAGATCTGGATAATCGACCGAGATACATTTAGCACTCCGCTTCTAATGTTCTCCTTGATGTGCTAGTGTATCCCATTCATAGATATGGTTTGATATCTAGAACATCAAGTAAAAGGTCGGACTTCGGAAACACCAAATCCATAAGGAACAACTTCTGGAGTAAATCCTACGAAATCCTTATGGGGAGGTGGCCAACTTCCCCAATCAAGATACTACAATAATAGGTCTTCTGGCTGGGTGTGTTAGCCACGACATCCACTTTACCGGATTACAGAGAGACCAATATTATAGTTCTTGGGAAATGTTCCAACCATCATATCTGCCTGAGATTCAAATCTGGTTGGTGTCAGGATAATCCAGAATCATCGAGTCTAGAAAGAAAAATGAAAGTTTGCAACACAAACCGACGAGATGACGTTGCGAGATTCTCGGGGGATGAACTACGATAGTAAAGTCCAAAACATGAGCCATCTCTGCTACATACATGTGAACACGCTGTCGCAGACAAGCATGACCACCTAGTAGTCTTATAATAAAACACTATCGAGTTCAGGTGGGGAACCATCAACGAGGATAATGAAGTCTTGTGCATGAACTAGTATTCGCACAACAACTCCTTTTCCCTTGAACAAATCAATCAGTGGCTTGGTGTGCTAGGAAACCCATATAGAATGGAGGCGGCCAACCTACCAAACCATAGAGTACTTAGCGCATGTGCATGACCAACTTGGGACGATTCCAGAGGAAGCAACAACAAGCTTTCTTGAATTCACGGCGGCAACTTGCATCGATTGCACGTGAACTTAGAGAAAATCGCTACTTTCATCCAAACATATGCTTCATGAACGGAACATGAAGGCATTGTTTACAAAGTTTCCAACACTAGCTTAATGTTTAACACGAATCATGGGGGAGACAAGATGCTGCTGATGGGCTCAACAGCAACTCATCAGAATTTCCATATCACTGGACTTCCACCACTATGTGAACAATGTGATAGTATTGGTCAGACCAAAAGATGTAATGGTGTATGCTCGAGGAATCAACCACGAGTAAGGCAACATTACGAATATCATTGGTTCTGATTTGATTTAAGGATAGCCCACACTCAAATCAAGGTTCAGACAAGAAAATAGATTCGACAACCGATCACGAGGAACAATCGATGAAGATATCATCTCTCTTCAACACACACACAAGGATATCCCTTTGGAAATTAACTAAATTAGACAAGCTTTTATCTTCCAACTCTCCAAGTTGTTGTTTAGCTTGACCAACTAGCTCAGGGGTATCCCACACAGATTCTTGGAGAATGTCTGGTTTACAAGAAACCAACTTGACCACGAACTCAACATAGCGATCAGGTGACAACCTGGTGATACTTCTGAGAAGATATTCAGAAAATCACGTACCACTGATATGTTGCTAAGCTCGAGAACAATCTTGCTTTTCAGGGCAAGACGATATGATCAAAGAGCGAGGGATTTGGAATAATCCTAACTCATCGATCGAGGAGTGCACCAGGAAAATGGACTAGGTAGCACGATCAACCTTAGGGTGATGATTCAATAACCAACACACTAAGAATGAAAATATTGTCCTTTAACTACCAAGCAACGGGGTTGCTAGGAGTATAGATTTCACACATCACGATTCACTTGTAGGTGTTCCGGTTACCATAACACGGAACCGAGGAATGAATAATGATGGCGAGAAGTATCACTGTATCAAGAGTTCACAGGATGGTGTGCAATTCCCATGATAATCTTAATATAAAGATGGTAACAATCCAAGGTGGAACAGAACAAAAACTGGATTAGTATTTTGATCTGCGGAGCACAACTGCTTTGACCCAATCCTGGATATAGATGAGGTACTGGAGTTTGTTTCTCCTAGTCATTCTAGAATAGAATGGCTTGACGGACCACAAGAGTGATAGGCATCGATGAACAAATGCTCGCATACTCTTGACTATTAATTGATAGATGATGGTCGGACTACAACTGAAGAAGGACAACTCAAAGGAACATATAAATTTCTGAGTTGTGGATGCATAGATTAGTATCTTGAACAAGTTCAACATATTTCTTCTAGATAACCTATACAGAAAAGGTAGAACTGACAGAGTCACAACATAGAATCGAGAACTTGCCAAGAGCACTCTGGTTGTGATATTTTGGTTTAGCGGGGAACTTCTGCCATAAGTAGTTCATGGTATTTGGGAGAAGGAAATACCACAGACCTCGAGGACTATCGCAAAGGTTACTAACAACCTAAGGAACTAGCAAATACTACCAACAGGAAGTAAGTAGGGTGAATCTCGGGTTCAAGGACCCAGGAATAGAATACCTACAATCTAAATGGCATCACGGGATGCTTTCGAGAATGGTGGCCAGAATGATCACACTGGGAACAAAAGCATGGCTAAATTACTAGGTGATACTCTAGACACCTAGGGTCATAATAATAGCTCCAACATAAATGTCGAGGCAATAGAGTACCTCAACTCAGCAATTAGTGTGATTAACCTGGCGTAGAAGAACATTGAAACCAAAGGGAAAGGATTTTGCAAGTGCATCAGATTGTTTAGAAACCTGGGATGACTCGGACAGCATAACGGCTGTAAATGCTCAAAAGGATTTAAGACATCCTGCAAAATGGCGGCATAACCACTCGAACATCATAATATCAAGGTTTCGAGATCAGCTATCAACACGCGGAGGTAGTAGGAACTGAACTGAGGCGTGAAACCATCAATCCTATAATTCTACGGATTAGTAACACATGATCCTGATAGAGGGAAGAGAAAGCCTAGTTCTTAACCCCGTAGGAAAGATAGTATGACTCAGATCAGAAGGGCATAAGGTAAAGGAGTAAAAAGAGCCTTACGTTCCATCCCAATAAATTCCCTTCCATATAACTAAAGAATTTCTAGACTCAACTTCGACCAGTTTGGCTTGGTAATCCTACAGGCAGTCAAGCTCTGATACCAAAGCTGTCAGGACCCCGATCCTAAGTCACACTGATCTAGCATGTATATATCATATCACTTTGCGGCCTCACGCATGGTATTCCCATGGGTGCCACCTTACCTGGCCCGGGACCGTTTGCGCATTTTGGCTCACGTATATGATAGTGTCGCCAGCATCCATATGACAAAGAACCCAGGCTGACATGGCTAGTCGTGAACCCAAAGTGGCACTAACTTACAGGGACAGGCATACATGACCCAACAACGAACGTGTCGGTCATCAGCGAGTGAATCTGGGCTGTAGCAACTGGGCTAGCAGGACTCCGGTAAACCGGGCTATAGTAGGCTAACAAGACTCCGGTAGACACCACGTGACATTTCCCCGAAGGGACAGACACATGAACGAAGAAGGACACATGCTGGCCAACCTAAGTGTTCCGGAGCAGTAGCAAGCTACCAGGGCTCAGTTGATGCGGAGCATCCTTCCATCATCCCCATGGAGTCTACATCAACACATCCACCCCCACAAGGACCCATGACAAGAGCTAGAGCACGTGCTTTGGAAACCGAGGTGAACTCCTTCCTACTAGACTTGCATATGGACACAAATGGAACATGTATACTACCTCACTAAAATATGCTATGCATCCTTAGGTATGAAGTGGAACATCACCAAGGAGCTCAGGAGCATCCCCAAGGAGAAGGAGAACCACCCCAAGGCCATAAGGATCAAGAAGGAGTGCAGCATCCGCTAAACAGCATGTCCCAGGTGACCCCGTGCGCACGGGCCCCAGAGACCATGTGCCCACGGGCTACACAGGAACCCGGTGCTGGAGCACCCCGTGCGCACGGGCTTGTACCGTGCCCACGGGACCCCCGTGCGCATGGGCCCAACTTACCCCGTGCGCACGGGCCTCCCAGGATGGCCGGCTGAGATGAGATCTCCGACTCCCCTTCGTCTCCTTCAACCCCAAGCCTATATAATTCGTACCTAGGGCCATGTTTAGGGTTAGCAAAGTATTGGATGATATCTTGGTGAGCTTTGCTCCATTACCTTGCCTCTTTGAGGATCAAGACCCCATTAGGGAAGAATCCTTGAGGATTTCAAGACCTCCATTGGGAGAAGACTACCACTAAGACCCCTCTTCCTTTGGATTTGGGATGAACTTTGCCATTGTATCTTTCCTTTGATTTTGTTTGAGACTTTTGGATCTTGTGTTGTTACTCTAGTGGATGTGTAATCGGGAATTGTTGGAGTGATTGTCCCTTTGTGTTCATCCTTGTGTTCTTGTGTTTTATCTCCATTTTCCCCCTCCAAGTGTGAAAAGGTCCTTCCTAGGGTTCTACCCTACATCATATGGTATCATGAGCCACGTTGATTCACATCTTGGAGTCCCTACCTTCCACTTTCTAGCTTGATTTTGTTGTTTTTCGTCCTAATCCGAAAATCCCCACCAAAAATAGCCCCAAAAATTTTTCTTGCAATTTGTTGATCTTGTGAGATTTGGTTGATTTGATCCACGAATTTGGTGTTTGACAAGTGGATCTACCCCTCCACCATCATCCCCACCCATCCCCCACTGGAATTTGGCCAAAAACTTGCAATCCCCACGAAATCACAGGAAGTTCATCCGCTCTCGCGAGACCCCATGCACACGGGCCATCGGAACCCCGTGCACACGGGACCCCGTGCACACGGGCCTCACTTACCCCGTGCGCACGGGCCATCCAGAAACTTTCGGCCATTTTCTGTTTTTCTTATTTTGGTTTCACCACCATCCCTCGTGTTCTTCCGCACCATTCCACGTGTTTGTTGAGTGTTCGATTGCGATTTCTCTTGTGTCCTAAGGTGTTTCGGCTACTTAGGCGCAACTTGGTAACATCATCGCCACCAATCATCGACTCGGACAACACTTTGACTTCGACAAGATCATCTTCGACCATAAGCAAGGACGGTAACCTCGACGACACTTTGTACTCCCTTGCCATTAACTTGAGAGCTTTCAGCCATTTTGCATAGCTTACCCATCGAGACTAGCTTGTTGAGTATTGGCGGGCCACGTCTTAGTGCACCATTTAGTGTTTCGTCCATCCCGTGCATCTACTACTTGTTATCTCGTTGTGTGGCTCTTATATCAAGCATTGTGGCATAGTTGAAAAAAAAGATAAAAAGCTTTTAAGCAAAAGAGAAGAGAAGCAAAGAGCTTATAAGCAATAGCATCGAGCCTTCGCATTTGTGCATCATCTTGGTCACCACATACATTTTCATACTTGGGATAGTGAGACGAGTAGATTCTGTATTAGGTTGGTGCACTAGCGTATCTAGCCCATTAGTGCAATCGAGCTAGCGTCTCTCTAGTATCCGTACGACAAGAGCTTTTCCCGTGTTTCGATATCTTCGAGCTCATTCCTTGGTTGTGCGGATCCCATTTATCTTCCGTGTGTGTGTTCCTCGTGTTATATTGGCAGGTTGATCTATTTGTCTTATTTGCCATTTGTGAATCTTCTCAACTTTATCAACATCTCGACTAACATTTGCTTGAATTATTTGTGTCTTTCCTAACCAAGCTCCTCCATAGACCATTTACTTGTAGGTGTGAGAAACAATTCCCGGTACCAATTCCCCTATTGTAACATCACGTGGGATCGTACTTGTTACATCCACAATCTTCGGAAAAGGTAACTTTGGTTTTGTTCTCTCATTTTCCTACTCACCACCACTTTCTTATGATGGATAGGCCAAGCTCCTCTACCAACCCACTCTTCATCGAGCAAGACGATGACATGTCATCCTTCGTCACCAAGAGCCACCTCTTTGGTGCACAACGAGCGCTCCATCAAGAGCAACAAGCTATGAACGACCGCATCGACAACCTCGCCACCGACTTATGACTCTCCGAGCAACAAACACGTGACTACTTCGACAGCAAGCTCGATGCGCACAAGCAAGAGAACGATGCAAGAATGGACGAGATCCGAGCTTTGTTGGTCAACCGACATTCTTCAACTTCTTCCTACTCAAGATGGAGCCATTCAAGTCGACACTCCGACGACACCTCCTCCGGCTCAAGTACACCGTCATCGACCATTCTTCGACGAGCCGCGCGTCAAGACCGTCATGCATCTCGAGATCCATGACACGACAAACATTCCCAAGAGCAAGTTGATGAACAAGTCCCTCGTCCTCAAGCAAATCAAGTCGCTTTTGCTCCAGCTCAAGAATGACAACATCTTCGTTGTCAAGAAGAAGAAGAACGAGCGCGTCTACACCAAGAGAAACAAGACGCCGAGGCTCAACGTCTTCAACAACAACAACGAGAAGCACAAGCTATTGAGGCGGAACATGCCCTTCAAGAATCAAGTCGATCCATCGCTAACCACAAACGCGAACGGCGGAATCAAGAGGAAGCCCTTCGAGAAGAAATACAAGAGAGGAACTATCAACCACGTGTGCACCGTCAAGTTTCTCAAGCTCCTTCCCAAGTTCGTCAAGCTCCACCTCAACCTCAAGTGCAACAAGAGCGACACCAAGTGTAACAAGTGCTTCAAGACCCTCGTCCACACCAAGAGCGACATCAGGAGGAACGAGCATTCGAGGACTTTCCAAGGCAAGAGCGATATCGCAACCGCTATCAAGATGAAGAGCAACAATACGGAAAACTCAAATTCACAATGCCCAAGTTCAATGGAAGCAATGATCCGAAAGAATATCTCTCATGGGCATTGAAGGTCGACAAAATCTTTCCTTTGCACAACTATGAGGAAGAGAAGAAGATCGCAATGGCATCACTTGAGTTCCAAGACTATGTGCTCATATGGTGGGAACAAGTCCTTGAGCGCCGAGAAGCAAGAGGTGACCCTCCAATAACCACTTGGGCTCAAATGAAGGATGTCATGAGAGCACGATTTGTGCCCACCTACTACAACCGTGATCTCTTCAAGAAGCTACAACTCCTCAAGCAAGGAACAAAGAGTGTTGAAGAATACTACAAGGAAATGGAAATTGCCATGATTCGAGCCAATGTCAAGGAAGATGATGAGCAAACAATGGCACGATTCTTGAATGGACTCAATCACCCCATCAAGAAGATCGCCGACTTCCAACCCTACTCCAACCTCATCGAGCTAGTACATCAAGCGACCAAGGCGGAACGTCAAGTACAAGATGATTTCAAGTACGCCAAATACTCCTCCAAGACATACGGCTTCTCCAACAATCAAGCTTCAACAACTCCTCCAACATCTACGTCAACCAAGACTTCCCCAAGCAACAACGACAAGACATCATACAAGTGTCACATCCCTAGCTGCTGGTAGTGCTCTAGGCTAGCTTCATGTGTGCATCATGTTTAAATTATTGAAACCTGAACTGAGGAATTTTGGAAGCCTCAAAAACTTAAATAAAAGAGGGGCAAAAACCCTAGAAATCTCATTCATTGCTCCAAAGTGCTCTTCTTAAATGTTTGATAATTTTTGGTAAGGGTTCTGGTCCCAACCAAAATATTGAACATTTTTAAGGATTTATTTTTGGGACTTTGGATTTAATTCATTAGCTATTTGAATTTGAATTATATTCATATAATTAGAATATAATTTCAAATACCCCTGAAATATTTTATAAGCTTTTGGAAAAGTCCATCTAGCAATATAAAATATTCAGAGGAGTTTTTGGCATTGTTTGAATTATTTTAAATTCAAAACAGTGGCAAAATAAATTAAATAAAACAAAACAGAAGAAAAAAATAAAACAGAGCAGAAAGCCACTGGGCCACTTACCTGGCGCCACTTACCTAGCCCAGCTCCATCTGGCCGGCCCAGCCCACCTCCTCCCCCTTGTCCTCTTCCTCCTCTGCCAGGAGGACGAACAGAGGCGAGGCGTGGCGCGCGCCCGAGAAGCCTCGGCCACCTCCTGCTTCCCGGCCACCTCCTGCTTCCCCCGGCCTCCCTAGCAACGCCACAACGAGGCCTCGTGTCCCCTCGCTCCTCTTCCTCCCCCGCTGCATCCCCTCTCTCCTCTGTTCCCTCTCTCTCGCCCGGACCGAACGGAGCCGCCGCCACCGACGAGCTGTGACGTGGGGCTGACGCAATAAGTATTTTCTGGATTTAAAAAATAATCAGGAAATTCCATAAAATTGTATAAACTTCTAAAATTCCTAGAAATTCAACCGTAACTCCAAATTAAATAATTTATATATGAAAAATTATCAGAAAAATTCAAGGAATCCATCTGTACCATTTTCATGCATGTTAGAACAACTTATAGCTGCTGTTTAGCACAAATCAATTAAAGGGCATTTAAATAACCATATATGAAGTTGGAATTTGAATCTTGTATTCAAACCAACTTCATTTAATCTGTTGCTAGTTGCATTAGCTCAAAACACATTCATATTGCCATGTCATAGCATGCATCATATTGTGCATTGCATTGATTGTGTTCCCTTCTGTGTTGCCGGTAGTTGTCCCCTCTCGATAGACGTGATACCGATGATGTGATCGTTGACACTGATGAAGACTCAATGTTATCTTCAGAAGTGCCAGGCAAGCAAAACCCCCTTGTTCATTCCGATACAATCCCACTCTCTCGCTCCTGCTCTCTTTTACTGCATTAGGACAACAACGATTCATCTGTTACTTGCTGCGGTAGCTGAACCCCTTTATCCTTTGCATGACCTGTCATTCCACAGTAAATAGATGAAACCCACTAGCATGAGTAGGAGTTGTTTGAGCCCTGATGTGCCTACTCATTCATGCTTGTTTGTCATGCCTGCTACTGCTTAGAGTTGAGTCAGGTCTGATTCATCGGGGATGAATCAGAGGCATGTGAACATGTTCTACTGTGTGTGAGCTAAGTGTGTGAACACGTTTTGGTAAAGGTAGCGGTGAGAGGCCATGTAGGAGTACATGGTGGGTTGTCTCATTGCAGCCGTCCTAAGGAACTGAGTTCTGTGTTTGTGATCCATGATTCAGCTACTACCACGCATTGGGCCCGAAACCAATGGACCCTCTCGGCTTCTTGATCACCCTTGTCCTCTGTCCAGGAGTTGCAAGTAGTTTCTGGTGTTTGTAGTATGCTGGAGGCCGTGCGCAGCGCTGACCGTAGGGGTGGGCTGTGATGCGGTAGGCACGTGGCACGGTGTACCGGGCGCCCGTTTGGTGTCTCGGGAACCCTGTTCACATCGTTTGGGACTGTGAGCGAAACTCCGGCCGGATCTCCTCATGGATGGAACCCGAATAGGCGATAAACCTGGACTAGAGACTCGAGTGTTTAGGTAGGCCGTGGCCGACACCCACGTTGGGCTTCCGCTTGAAGGTTGCCGAGTACATGTCGTGTAAACGGCGGTAAGTGGTGAGAGCGTGTGTGAAGAAGTACACCCCTGCAGGGTTAATATGATCTATTCGAATAGCTGTGTCCGCGGAAAAGGACTTCTGGGTTGCTTATATCAGTTCATAGACAAGTGAAAGTGGATACTCTAAAATACGCAAGATAAGCGTGAGTGCTATGGATGGCGTTCTCGTAGGGAGACGGGAGCGGATCCATAGTGGTGTATTGATATGGTGAATATGTGGACTCGTGTGCGCCACCTCAAAAGAGTTACATTGCAATCATAGTTCAGGATAGCCACCGAGTCAAAGCTGGCTTGCTGCAGTTAAACCCCACCATCCCCTTTGTTGATAATGATGCATATGTAGTTAGTTCTGATGTAAGTCTTGCTGGGTACATTTGTACTCACGTTTGCCTATTTTATGTTTTTTGCAGAGAGACTTCGGTCTCACTAGTAGTTCCGCGTGGACTTCGACGTTTAGCTTGTTACCTCAGCTACGATCTTGTGCCCTCGGCAGGATCTGGTAGATAGTCAGGCTTCTCAGCCTTTTTCATTTATAGATGTCTGTACCCAAACATGAAAGCTTCCGCTTGTGCTTTGACTCGTATGCTCTGAGTGTTGGGTCATGAGACCCATGTTTGTAATATCTCGCTCCTCGGAGCCTATTGAATAAATACTTGAGTCGTAGAGTCATGTTGTGATGCCATGATGTGTTTGCACATATCGAGCATATTGTGTGTATGTTATTGAAATGCTTGGTATGTGTGGGATCTGACTATCTAGTTGTTTATCTTTAGTAGCCTCTCTTACCGGGAAAGGTCTCCTAGTGTTTCCACCGAGCCATGGTAACTTGCTGCTGCTCCGGAACACTTAGGCTGGCCGGCATGTGTCCTTCTTCGTTCCTGTGTCTGTCCCTTCGGGGAAATGTCACGCGATGAATACCGGAGTCCTGTTAGCCGCTACAGCCCGGTTCACCGGAGTCCTGCTAGCCCAGTGCTACAGCCTGGATTCACTCGCTGATGACCGACACGTTCGATGCTGGGTCATGGATGCCTGTCCCTGTAAGTCTGTGCCACTTTGGGTTTACAACTAGCCATGTCAGCCCGGGCTCCTTATCATATGGATGCTAGCGACACTATCATATACGTGTGCCAAAAGGCGCAAACGGTCCCGGGCAAAGGTAAGGCGACACCCGTGGGAATACCGTGCGTGAGGCCGCAAAGTGATATGAGGTGTTACATGCTAGATCGATGTGGCATTGAGTCGGGGTCCTGACAGCGTTGGTATCAGAGCTTGACTGCCTGTAGGATTACCAAGCCAAACTGGTCGAAGTTGAGTCTAGAAATTCTTTAGCTATATAAGGGAATTGATTGTGGGATGGAACGTAAGGCTCTTTTACTCCTTATACCTTATGCCCTTCGGATCTGAGTCATCTTATCTCTCCTACGGGGATTAAGAACTAGGCTATCTCTTCTTTCTATCAGGATCACGTGTTATTAATCCGTAGACTTATAGAATTGTTGGACTTAAGCCTCGTTTCAGTTCCTATTACTTCTGTATGTTAATTGTTGATCTCGGAACCTTGATATTGTGCTTCTGAGTGGTTATGCCACCATTTTGTGAATGTCTCAAATCCTTTCTGAGCATTTACAGCCGTTATGCTGTCCGAGTCATTCCAGGTTTCTAAATAGTCCGATGCATTTGCAAAATCCTTTTCCTCTGGTTTCGATGCTCCTTCATGCCAGCTCAATCACACTAATTGTTGAGTTGAGGTATTCTACTGCCTCGACCTTTATGTTGGAATAATTATTATGACCCTAGGTGTCTCAGGGGATCATCTAGTGGTCTAGCCATGAATTATGTTTCCAGTGTGATGATTCTGGCCATCCTTCTCGAAAGCATCCCGTGATGCTATTTAGTAATAGGTATTCTGTTCCTGGGTTCTTGAACCCGAGATTCACTCTACCTACTTCATGTTGATAGTAATTGTTAGTGCCTTTAGGATATTAGTAACCTTTGCGATAGTCCTTGAAGTCCGTGGTATCTTCTTCTTCCAAATACCATGAACTACTTATGGCAGAAGTTCCTCGTTGAACTGAAATATCACAACAGGATTATTTTTGATGAGTTCTTCATTATATATTGTGGCTCTGCCAGTTCTACCTTTCTGCATGGGTTATCCGGAAGAAACATGTTGAACTTAGTTCGACATGCTGAACCATGCATCCACAACTCAGAAAATCGTATGTTCCTTTGAGTTGTCCCTCTTTAGTTGTCTTCTGACCCTCGTTTATCAATTGATAGTCAAGAGTATGCGTGCAATCGTTCATCGATACCTATTACTCTTGTGGTCCGTCAAGCCATTCTATCGCAGAATGACTAGGAGAAACAAACTCCAGTACCTCTTCCATATCCAGGATTGGGTCAAAGAAGTTGTGCTCTGCAGATCAAATTGCTAATCCAGCTTTTGTTCTGTTCTACCTTGGAGTATTACCATCCTTATACCGGGATTGTTATAGGAATTGCACACCATCCTATGAACTCTTGGTACAGTGATACTTCTTGCCATCATTAGTCATTCCTCGGTCTTCGTGTTGATGCAACCGGAATACCGACAAATGAATTGTGATGTGTGAAATCAATACGCCTAGCAACCTCGTTGCTGGGTAATTAAAGGACAATAATTTCATTCTTAGTGTGTTGGTTATTGAATCATCATTCTAAGATTGATCGTGCTACCTAGTCCATTCTCCTGGTTCACTCCTCGATCGATGAGTTAGGATCATTTCAAATCTTTGCTCTATTGATCATATCGTCTTGCCCTGAAAAGCGAGATTGTTCTCGAGCTTAGTAACATACCGGTGGTTCGTGATTTTCTGAATATCTTCTCAGAAGTATTACCAGGTTGTCACCTGACCGCTATGTTAAGCTCGTGATCAAGTTGGTTTATCCTTTAAACCACCCTTTCTCCAAGAATCCGTGTTGGATACCCCTGAGCTAGTTGGTTAAGCTATGCATCAACTTGGAGAGTTGGAAGATAGAAGCTTGTCCAATATAGTTCATTATAAGGGATGTCTTGTATGTGTGTTGAAGAAAGTTGATATTTTCATCGACTGAACATCGTGATCAGTTAATGGACCTATCATTCTATCCAACCTTTGATTGGAGTATGGGCTATCATCCAATCAGACCAGAACCAACGATATTCGTAATGTTGTCTTACTCGTGGTTGATCCCTCGAGTATACACCATTATATCTTTTGGGTCTGACCTATGCTATCACTTGTTCACTTAACTATGGAATTCCTTTTAAAGGGAAACCCAGATGAATTGTTGTTGAGCCCATTGACAACATCCTTATCTCCTCCATGATTTGTTGGACATTAAGCTAGTGTTGGAAACTTTTGAAAGCATTTTCTTCATGCTAGCTCATGAAGTATTTGTTGATGAAAGGAGTGACTTTCTTTTATACACGTGCATTTGGTGAAAGTTGCCGCCGTGAATTTGAGAAAGTTAGTTTTGCTTCCTCTGGAATCATCCCAAGTCAGTCATGCATACGTGCGAAGTATTCTGTGGTCTGGAGACTTGCAACCTTCATTCCATATGTGTTCCGAACACACCAAGCCACTGATTGATTTGTTCAAGGAGAAGAAGTTCCTTCTTAAGAGCATGCCTTATGCAAGGATTTTATATCCTCGTCGATGGTTCCCCACCTGAACTCGGTAGTGTTTTATTATAAGACTACCACGTGGTCATGCTTGTCTGGGACAACGTGTTCACATGTTTGTAGCAGAACTAGCTCATGTTTTGGAGCTTACTATCGTAGTTCATTCCCCGAGAATCTCGCAACGTCATCTCGTCGATTTGTGTTGCAAACTTTCATTTTTCTTCCTAGACTCGATGAGTCTGGAATATCCTAACACCAACCAGATCTGAATCTCAGGCAGATATGATGGTTGGAACATTTTCCAAGAACTATAATATTGGTCCCTCGATAACCGGTAAAGTGGATGTCGTGGCCAACACAACCAACCGGAAGACCCATTATTATAATATCTTGATTGAGGAAGTTGGCCACCTCCCCATAGGGATTTCGTAGGATTTACTCCCTAGTTGCCCCTATGGATTTTGAGATCCCGAAGTCCGACCTTTTTTACTTGATGTCCTAGATACCAGACCATTTCTATGAATGGGTTACACTAGCACATCAAGGAGAACATTAGAAGCGGAGTGCGAAATGTCTCTCGGTCGATCATCCAGATTTTATTTCCTTGGCCTCGCTAAGGTGAAATCTGAGAAAGTGTTATCTTTCTTTGCATCTGCATCATCCATCATCATTCATCATGGTAGCAAGTTGTGTTGCCAGGATCCTTGACACGGATGTTGGTAAAACCTTGATGAATATGAAAATGCTCAAGTTCTTGAGAGAACGCTCAAGCGCTAGGTGTTATCATCGACGCTAACTGGGATTCCTCTCAGTTTCCTCGGCAATGCTATGACCTTTTCAACCAGTGAATTAACTCTCTAGTGTTGGGTTCTTCCCCAGTTACCAGAATCATTCCCAGCATTTGCATTTTGTTCCCAGCTTGCACCGCCAATGTGCCATTCTACCATGGGTCTCTTCCATTTCCGGTGATAAGCAAAAATCATCCATTGCGTTGTCTTCAACAAGGTAATCCACATCATCCAAGTCCGAGTATGCCATTCTACCGACCCCCTCCAAATGATCGCTTGTGATTGCCTTAGGCTGGTTTAAAGAGTTTCAATGATCTCTGAATCAAAAGTAATTCTTTTTGCCACTTAAGGGGATATCTCTACGAGTCACCTTTCCCTAAGGTGTATCGTTATGGTATCATGGCAACTCAACTCCTCGCTACGCTGACAACTGATTACCACCTTAAGCGTGAAGTTGTTGTCTACCTAGTGAACCCTCGTCATCTGTCTCACTCCATTTCTTCAGATCTGTGCTTCGTCTCCCAGCTCAAGAGATGTTGCTATGTCTCATTCCGTGAGTTGTTCGATCTTCGAGAAGATCGACCCTTCTAGAGTCTCCTTCCCTCCAGGTCATGTTGGCAGGATTTCTCAGAGCAAGACGACAAGGCAAAGATGGTGTTCAAATCAACGTTCATTTGAAGTGCAACCTGGACCGTGAAGATTGTACTAGTTTCCGTTTCCCCTTCATCCTACCCTACGCTTGAATCTCGAGACGAGATTCTTGTTTAGTGGGGGTGAGTTGTCACATCCCTAGCTGCTGGTAGTGCTCTAGGCTAGCTTCATGTGTGCATCATGTTTAAATTATTGAAACCTGAACTGAGGAATTTTGGAAGCCTCAAAAACTTAAATAAAAGAGGGGCAAAAACCCTAGAAATCTCATTCATTGCTCCAAAGTGCTCTTCTTAAATGTTTGATAATTTTTGGTAAGGGTTCTGGTCCCAACCAAAATATTGAACATTTTTAAGGATTTATTTTTGGGACTTTGGATTTAATTCATTAGCTATTTGAATTTGAATTATATTCATATAATTAGAATATAATTTCAAATACCCCTGAAATATTTTATAAGCTTTTGGAAAAGTCCATCTAGCAATATAAAATATTCAGAGGAGTTTTTGGCATTGTTTGAATTATTTTAAATTCAAAACAGTGGCAAAATAAATTAAATAAAACAAAACAGAAGAAAAAAATAAAACAGAGCAGAAAGACATTGGGCCACTTACCTGGCGCCACTTACCTGGCCCAGCTCCATCTGGCCGGCCCAGCCCACCTCCTCCCCCTTGTCCTCTTCCTCCTCTGCCAGGAGGACGAACAGAGGCGAGGCGTGGCGCGCGCCCGAGAAGCCTCGGCCACCTCCTGCTTCCCGGCCACCTCCTGCTTCCCCCGGCCTCCCTAGCAACGCCACAACGAGGCCTCGTGTCCCCTCGCTCCTCTTCCTCCCCCGCTGCATCCCCTCTCTCCTCTGTTCCCTCTCTCTCGCCCGGACCGAACGGAGCCGCCGCCACCGACGAGCTCCCTCGCGGCCACCGCCACCCCCCTCTCCTCCCCGACGCGCTCCTGAGCTCCGCAGTGCCTCCCTCGACCTCCCCGTCGGCTCACGCGACCGGAGAAGCCCCGAAGCGCCGTCCCGACGTTTTCCCCCTCCTCGGCCACCGAGGACCGCCGCTGTCAATTCGCCGCCTCCGACGCCTCCCCGAGCTCCCCGAGGCCACCGTCGCAACCCCTGTGAGCTCCTCTATGTTTCCCCTCTGACCCCCTGCTCGTTCTCGTGACGTAGCTGCCGTCCCCGCAAGCACCGAGCTCTGGCCATCGCCATGGCCGGCGAACCTCGCGCCCCGGAGCTCTTCCGCTCGCTCCAGTAGCTCCCGCGTGCTCTCCAGGTTCCCAGGGTCCCGACGCACTCCTCTGCTCTCCGGCTAACGCGCTGCAGCCACCGCGTCGTGCTGGCCCGAGCTCCGGCCGCCGCCTTGCTCGCCGTAGTTGCTGCTACCGGCCACCCCAGCCGCGGCCACAGCCACCGCTGGATGCGCCGCGTCGCGGACGTTCCAATGAGCCAAACCGCGCGCCAAACCATCGCCCCTAGCTCGAATCCGAGCCGCGCCGCCGTGCGGAATGGTCGCCGCCGGCGATACTCCGGCGACTGCCGACGTGGCACGCTTAATTAGCGCTAATGACGCCCTAATCAACCCCTTAGGCCACTGACTGTGGGCCCCACCCCTGGTCAAACCTCAGTTAGCGCTGGGTTTGACCGGGATTAGCTCCTGTGTCACTGACGTGTGGCCCCCACACGTCAGGTTTGACCTGGGGCGCCCAGTTGACCCTGCTGACGTCACTGTGACGTGGGGCTGACGCAATAAGTATTTTCTGGATTTAAAAAATAATCAGGAAATTCCATAAAATTGTATAAACTTCTAAAATTCCTAGAAATTCAACCGTAACTCCAAATTAAATAATTTATATATGAAAAATTATCAGAAAAATTCAAGGAATCCATCTGTACCATTTTCATGCATGTTAGAACAACTTATAGCTGCTGTTTAGCACAAATCAATTAAAGGGCATTTAAATAACCATATATGAAGTTGGAATTTGAATCTTGTATTCAAACCAACTTCATTTAATCTGTTGCTAGTTGCATTAGCTCAAAACACATTCATATTGCCATGTCATAGCATGCATCATATTGTGCATTGCATTGATTGTGTTCCCTTCTGTGTTGCCGGTAGTTGTCCCCTCTCGATAGACGTGATACCGATGATGTGATCGTTGACACTGATGAAGACTCAATGTTATCTTCAGAAGTGCCAGGCAAGCAAAACCCCCTTGTTCATTCCGATACAATCCCACTCTCTCGCTCCTGCTCTCTTTTACTGCATTAGGACAACAACGATTCATCTGTTACTTGCTGCGGTAGCTGAACCCCTTTATCCTTTGCATGACCTGTCATTCCACAGTAAATAGATGAAACCCACTAGCATGAGTAGGAGTTGTTTGAGCCCTGATGTGCCTACTCATTCATGCTTGTTTGTCATGCCTGCTACTGCTTAGAGTTGAGTCAGGTCTGATTCATCGGGGATGAATCAGAGGCATGTGAACATGTTCTACTGTGTGTGAGCTAAGTGTGTGAACACGTTTTGGTAAAGGTAGCGGTGAGAGGCCATGTAGGAGTACATGGTGGGTTGTCTCATTGCAGCCGTCCTAAGGAACTGAGTTCTGTGTTTGTGATCCATGATTCAGCTACTACCACGCATTGGGCCCGAAACCAATGGACCCTCTCGGCTTCTTGATGACCCTTGTCCTCTGTCCAGGAGTTGCAAGTAGTTTCTGGTGTTTGTAGTATGCTGGAGGCCGTGCGCAGCGCTGACCGTAGGGGTGGGCTGTGATGCGGTAGGCACGTGGCACGGTGTACCGGGCGCCCGTTTGGTGTCTCGGGAACCCTGTTCACATCGTTTGGGGCTGTGAGCGAAACTCCGGCCGGATCTCCTCATGGATGGAACCCGAATAGGCGATAAACCTGGACTAGAGACTCGAGTGTTTAGGTAGGCCGTGGCCGACACCCACGTTGGGCTTCCGCTTGAAGGTTGCCGAGTACATGTCGTGTAAACGGCGGTAAGTGGTGAGAGCGTGTGTGAAGAAGTACACCCCTGCAGGGTTAATATGATCTATTCGAATAGCTGTGTCCGCGGAAAAGGACTTCTGGGTTGCTTATATCATTTCATAGACAAGTGAAAGTGGATACTCTAAAATACGCAAGATAAGCGTGAGTGCTATGGATGGCGTTCTCGTAGGGAGACGGGAGCGGATCCATAGTGGTGTATTGATATGGTGAATATGTGGACTCGTGTGCGCCACCTCAAAAGAGTTACATTGCAATCATAGTTCAGGATAGCCACCGAGTCAAAGCTGGCTTGCTGCAGTTAAACCCCACCATCCCCTTTGTTGATAATGATGCATATGTAGTTAGTTCTGATGTAAGTCTTGCTGGGTACATTTGTACTCACGTTTGCCTATTTTATGTTTTTTGCAGAGAGACTTCGGTCTCACTAGTAGTTCCGCGTGGACTTCGACGTTTAGCTTGTTACCTCAGCTACGATCTTGTGCCCTCGGCAGGATCTGGTAGATAGTCAGGCTTCTCAGCCTTTTTCATTTATAGATGTCTGTACCCAGACATGAAAGCTTCCGCTTGTGCTTTGACTCGTATGCTCTGAGTGTTGGGTCATGAGACCCATGTTTGTAATATCTCGCTCCTCGGAGCCTATTGAATAAATACTTGAGTCGTAGAGTCATGTTGTGATGCCATGATGTGTTTGCACATATCGAGCATATTGTGTGTATGTTATTGAAATGCTTGGTATGTGTGGGATCTGACTATCTAGTTGTTTATCTTTAGTAGCCTCTCTTACCGGGAAATGTCTCCTAGTGTTTCCACCGAGCCATGGTAACTTGCTACTGCTCTGGAACACTTAGGCTGGCCGGCATGTGTCCTTCTTCGTTCCTGTGTCTGTCCCTTCGGGGAAATGTCACGCGATGAATACCGGAGTCCTGTTAGCCGCTACAGCCCGGTTCACCGGAGTCCTGCTAGCCCAGTGCTACAGCCTGGATTCACTCGCTGATGACCGACACGTTCGATGCTGGGTCATGGATGCCTGTCTCTGTAAGTCTGTGCCACTTTGGGTTTACAACTAGCCATGTCAGCCCGGGCTCCTTATCATATGGATGCTAGCGACACTATCATATACGTGTGCCAAAAGGCGCAAACGGTCCCGGGCAAAGGTAAGGCGACACCCGTGGGAATACCGTGCGTGAGGCCGCAAAGTGATATGAGGTGTTACATGCTAGATCAATGTGGCATTGAGTCGGGGTCCTGACAACAAGAATCCTTCGTCAAGTTCAAGTCGCCTTCCTCCTACTACAAGCAACTACAAGCCGCGTGCTTCTTCCTCTACTCCGACCGATGAGACCGTCAAGACAAGCTCCTTCAAGTGTTTCACTTGTGGCGGCTGAGGCCACAAAGCCTTACAATGCACCAACAAGCGCACCATGATCCTCAACGACGATGGCTTCTACGACTCAATGAGTGAAGATGAAATGGAAGCTATTGAGCAAGTGGCCATGCACCGGAGCGTGAATGAGAATGAAGATGATCAAGTCTTTTGTGATGAGGATTCGAGCCCCGCTCTTGTTGTCTCCAAAGTCTTGACACTTCAACATCAACAAGAAGAAGACCAACGATACATCTTCCACACTAAAGCCGGCATCAATGGAAGGTCAGTCAAGGTCATCATCGATGGAGGTAGTTGCCACAACTTAGAAAGTGAAGAACTATGTTCAAAGCTTCAATTGGTCAAGAGGAAGCACCCGCACCCCTACAAGGTTCAATAGCTAAGTGACTCCGGCACTATACGAGTTGAGCATACGGTCCAAGTCTCCTTCAAAATCGGTGCATATGAGGACACTTTGGAGTGTGATGTGGTCCCAATGACCGTTTGCCACCTCCTTCTTGGTCGACCATGGCAATTCAACCGTGGTGTCACCCACAATGGGCGTACCAATCACTATAGCTTCAAGATGAAAGGAAAAGAGTATGTGCTACAACCTATGTCTCCTAGTCAAGTGATAGCTGACAAGCTAGCCACCCACCATAGAGAGAAGAGTGAGAAAGTGATCCACCAAAACATGAGTGAGAGCAACAAGCCAAACTTGAGCGCCTCTTCGCCTAGAGAGAAAAACCTCATCCTATTTGCCACCAAAAGTGAGATGAGAGAAGTGTGTGAGAACCCCTCGAGTGTGATGCACTTTGTCCTTGTGTGCAAGGATGGAGAGCCAACAACTAACACTTCTCACGAGCTACCTTTAGTGTTTCAATCTCTTTTGCAGGAATTCCACGATGTTTTCCCCGATGAGCTACCTCCGGGTCTACCTCCACTACGAGGCATTGAGCATCGAATCGACCTCATCCCCGGAGCACCACTTCCAAACAAAGCTCCATACTGTGTCAACCCCGAAGAAACCAAGGAGATTCAACGGCAAGTACAACAACTAATCGACAATGGTCATGTACGTGAAAGCTTAAGCCCTTGTGCCATTCCCGTTATACTTGTGCCTAAAACCGATGGAAGTTTCCGCTTGTGTTCCGATTGTAGACCTATAAATGCTATTACCGTTCGATATAGGCATCCCATTCCTCGCTTAGATGATATGCTTGATGAACTTAGTGGAGCCAACTTTTTCTCAAAAATTGATCTTAAAAGTGGCTATTATCAAATTCACATTCAAGAAGGTGATGAATGGAAAACTGCTTTCAAAACCAAATTTGGCTTATATGAGTGGTCAGTGATGCCTATGGGTTTGTCGGAAGCACCCGGAACTTTCGTGCATCTTATGCATCATGTGCTTAGACCTTACATTGGAGTCTTCATTGTGGTTTACTTTGATGATATCCTTGTGTTTAGCAAAACCATGAAAGAGCATATTAATCATGTTAAATCTGTGTTGCAAACTCTTCGCAAGGAAAGCCTTTATGCAAACTTGAAAAAATGCACTTTTGGCGTTGACAAAGTGGTTTTCTTGGGTTTTGTTGTCTCTTCCAAGGGTGTCCATGTTGATGAAGCTAAAATTGAAGCAATTAAAACTTGGCCTCAACCCACCAATTTGCAACAAGTGCGAAGTTTTCTTGGTCTTGCAGGATTTTATCGCCGCTTTGTGAAAACCTTTAGCACAATCGCCGCTCCTTTGCATGCTTTGAGTAAGAAGAATACTCCTTTTGTTTGGGGATCTTTGCAATCAACCGCTTTTGATGAGCTCAAGTCTTTGCTTACTCATGCTCCGATTCTTGCTTTGCCCAACTTTGACAAAACTTTTGAGGTTCATTGTGATGCAAGTGGTACCGGAATTGGCGGAGTTTTAATGCAAGAAAAACGAGCAATTGCATACTTTAGTGAAAAACTCTCCGGTGCTCAACTTAACTATCCCATCTATGACAAAGAAATGTATGCTTTAGTGCTTGTCCTACATGTTTGGGTACATTATCTTAGACCTCATGAGTTTGTCATACACACCAATCATGAAACACTTAAATACCTAAAAGGACAAACTAAGTTGAACAAGCGTCATGCTAAATGGAGTGAATTTATTGAATCTTTCCCATATGTGATCAAGTACATTAAGGGTAAGGAAAATGTAGTTGCCGATGCACTTTCACGCATATGCACGCTTGTCACTAAACTTGAGTTGAATGTTATTGGCTTTGAGCACATAAAAGACTTGTATGCTAATGATCCATCGTTTGCACCTCATTATGCTAAATGTTTGATGCATACATCTTGGGAACAATATTACATCAAGGATGGTTATCTTATGAGAGTTAACAAACTATGCATTCCCGAGTCTTCTCTTCGTTTGCTCCTTTTGCAAGAGGCTCATGGAGGCGGACTCATGGGACACTTTGGACGCGACAAGACTTTTGCCACGCTCTCCAAGAACTACTTTTGGCCCAAGATGTTCCGCGACGTCTCACGCTTCACCACCCGATGCTCTACATGTCGCAAAGCTAAGTCTAAAGCTCAATCTCATGGTCTTTACATGCCTCTTCCTATTCCTAATCAACCTTGGGAAGACATTAGTATGGATTTTGTACTTGGTTTGCCTCGAACTCAAAATGGAAAGGATTCCGTGTTTGTTGTTGTGGACCGATTTTCTAAGATGGCACATTTTATTCCTTGCAACAAGATAGATGATGCTTCACATATTGCAAATCTCTTTTGTAGGGAAATCTTGCGCCTCCATGGAATACCAAAGACAATCGTCTCCGACCGTGACGTCAAGTTCTTGAGTTACTTTTGGAAGACTCTATGTGCCAAGCTTGGAATCAAGCTATTGTTCTCATCCACATACCATCCTCAAACCGACGGCCAAACGGAGGTGACAAACCGGACACTATCCACTCTACTTCGCGTGTTGATCAAGAAGAACATCAAGGAGTGGGAGGCGTGTCTACCCATCACCGAGTACACCTACAACCGCGCAAGACATTCGACTACCGGCAAGTCCCCCTTCGAGGTCGTCTACGGCTTCAACCCGTTGTCCCCATTGGACATCCTACCTCTTCCTCTACAAGAGCGCACCAACATGGATGCGAGTGAACGAGCAAGCTACATCAAGAAGATGCATGAAGATACAAGAAACATCATCGAGCACCACGTACATCGACTAGCAACCAAGCTCAACATCAACAAACAACCCATGATCTTCAACATAGGTGATCTCGTGTGGCTACACCTTCGCAAGGACCGCTTCCCCAATGAATGCAAGTCCAAACTACTACCTTGAGCCGATGGACCATTCAAGGTGCTCGCACGCTACAACAACAACGCCTACAAGATTGAACTCCCACGAGACAAGTACAATGTGAGCGACATCTTCAACGTCAAAAACCTCTCGCCTTTCCACGGTGATGAAGATCTTGATCCGAGGTCGGATCATTTCGAAGGGAGGGGAGATGATGCGGAGCATCCTTCCATCATCCCCATGGACTCAACATCAACACATCCACCCCCACAAGGACCCATGACAAGAGCTAGAGCACATGCTTTGGAAACCAAGGTGAACTCCTTCCTACTAGACTTGCATATGGACACAAATGGAACATGTATACTACCTCACCAAAATATGCTATGCATCCTTAGGTATGAAGTGGAACATCACCAAGGAGCTCAAGAGCATCCCCAAGGAGAAGGAGAACCACCCCAAGGCCATAAGGATCAAGAAGGAGTGCAGCAGCCGCAAAACAGCATGTCCCAAGTGACCCCATGCGCACGGGCCCCAGAGACCCCGTGCCCACGGGCTACACAGGAACCCGGCACTGTAGCACCCCGTGCGCACGGGCCCAACTTACCCCGTGCACACGGGCCTCCCAGGATAGCCGGCTGAGATGAGATCTCCGACTCCCCTTCATCTCCTTCGACCCCAAGCCTATATAATTCATACCTAGGGCCATGTTTAGGGTTAGCAAAGTATTGGATGATATCTTGGTGATCTTTGCTCCATTACCTTCCCTCTTTGAGGATCAAGACCCCATTAGGGAAGAATCCTTGAGGATTTCAAGACCTCCATTGGGAGAAGACTACCACCAAGACCCCTCTTCCTTTGGATTTGGGATGAACTTTGCCATTGTATCTTTCCTTTGATTGTGTTTGAGACTTGTGGATCTTGTGTTGTTACTCTAGTGGATGTGTAATCGGGAATTGTTGGAGTGATTTTCCCTTTGTGTTCATCCTTGTGTTCTTGTGTTTTATCTCCATTTTCCCCCTCCAAGTGTGAAAAGGTCCTTCCTAGGGTTCTACCCTACATCATCAGTGGAAGCACTAGGAGACATTTCCCGGTAAGAGAAGCTACCAAGGATAAACAACTCGGTTGCCAGATCCCACACATACCAAGCATTTCAATAACATACACACAATATGCTCGATATGTGCAAATACAACATGGCATCACAACATGACTCTATGACTCAAGTATTTATTCAGTATGCTCCGAGGAGCGAAATATTACAAGCATGAGTCTCATGACCCAACATTCAGAGCATACAAGTCAAAGCACAAGCGGAAGCTTAACATGTCTGAGTACAGACATCTACAAAAGAAAAAGGCTGAGAAGCCTGACTGTCTACCAGATCCTACCGAGGGCACAAGATCGTAGCTGAGGGTAACAAGCTAAACATCGAAGTCCATGTGGAACTACTAGCGAGACTGAAGTCTCTCTGCAAAAACATAAATTAAGCAACGTGAGTACAAATGTACCCAGCAAGACTTACATCAGAACTAACTACATATGCATCAGTATCAACAAAGGGGTGGTGGGGTTTAACAGCAGCAAGCCAGCTTTGACTCAGTGGCTATCCTGAACTACGACTGCAAGTAACTCTTTTGAGGTGGCGCACACGAGTCCACATATTCACCATATCAATACACCACTATGGATCCGCTCCCGTCTCCCTACGAGAACGCCATCCATAGCACTCACGCTTATCTTGCGTATTTTAGAGTATCCACTTCCCCTTGTCTATGAACTGTACAGGCAACCCAGAAGTCCTTTACCGCGGACACGGCTATTCGAATAGATCATATTAACCCTGCAGGGGTGTACTTCTTCACACATGCTCTCGCCACTTACCGCCATGTACACGTCATGTATCTCGGCAACCTTCAAGCGGAAGCCTGGCGAGGGTGTCGGCCACGACCTGACTAACCACACAAGTCTCTTGTCCAGGTTTATCGCCTATTCGGGTTCCATCCGCAAGGACATATGGCCGGGATGTCGCTCACGGCCCCAAACGATGTGTGCAGGGTTCCCAAGCCCACCTCGACAGGTTGATTTACGCTTGGTACACCGTGCCACGGTGCCTAGTCTGTCCCAAGCCTACCTATACTGGGTGCCACTTGGTAGACTACTAACACTACCTACAAACACCAGAAACTAGTTGCAACTCCTGGACAGAGATCAAGTTGATTAATAAGTCGAGAGAGTTGGAGTGCCCAGAGCCCAATGTGTGGTAGTAACTGTTCATGGATCACAAACACAGAACTCGGTTCCTGAGGACGGTTTCAATGAGACAACCCACCATATACTCCTACATGGCCTCTCACTGCTACCTTTACCAAATCGTGTTCACACACTTAGCTCACACACAATAGGACATGTTCACACACCTCTGATTCATCCCCGATGAATCAGACCTGACTCAACTCTAAGCAGTAGCAGGCATGACAAACAAGCATGAACGAGTAGGCACAACAGGGCTCAAACAACTCCTACTCATGCTAGTGGGTTTCATCTATTTACTATGGCAATGATAGGTCATGCAGAGGATAAGGGGTTCAACTACCGCAACATGTAACAGTTTAATCAGTGTTGTCCTAATGCAGTAAAAGAGAGTAGGAGCAAGAGAGTGGGATTGTATCAGAATGAACAAGGGGGTTTTGCTTGCCTGGCACTTCTGAAGATAGCATTGAGTCTTCATCAGTGTCAACGATCACAACACCGGAACATTGTCTATCGAGAGGGGACAAGCACCGACAAACAAAGAAGAAACACAATCAATGCAATGCACAATATGGTGCATGATCATGACATGGCAATATGCTGTGGTTTGGGCAAATGCAACTAGCAGCAAGTTAAATGGAGTTGGTTTGAATCTAAGATTCAAATTCAAACTCCATACGTGGATATTTAAATGCCATTTATATTATTTGTGCTAAACAGCAGCTATAAGTTGTTCTAACATGCATGAAAATGGTGCAGATGGATAGACTGGATTTTTCTGATCATTTTTCATATATAAATTATTTCATTTGGAGTTACGGTTGAATTTCTATGAATTTTAGAAGTTTTAGACATTTTCTGGAATTACTGAGTTATTTTTAATCCAGAAAATGATTTACTGCGTCAGCCTGACGTTAGGGTGACGTCAGCGGTCAACGGGGTGGTCCAGGTCAAACTGACCAGTGGGTCCTGTCTGTCAGTAGTTAGTTAAACTAACTAAATTTGGCCCACCCGGTCAACTTGGTCAGGGGGGTCAAACCCGCCGGACTTGGTGCACGGCTCGTTGCCGGTGAAGCCCGAGACGGCGGAGGGGGTCGGAATTTGCCCACGGTCGACCAAATCGACCGCGGTTTGGTCCTACGCGTAGCTGGGGCTCGCGCGCATCTAGTAGGCCAAGCGGGAGGAGCTGGGGTGGTCTGAGTCGACGGCGGCGAGCATGAATGCGGCGGCCGGAGTTCGAGTCTCGGCGGTTTCGGTGTTGCGAAGCATGGCAGGAGCAGCTGGAGGGGGTTTTGGGCTTCTGGCGTTGCGCTGAGCACGACTATGCACTCGGTTGCAGCCGTAGGTGATGGTGGCCATGGCGGCGACATGGCTGGGCGGCGGTGAGCTTCGGTCGTCGGTGAAGCGGCAGCTATGGCGAGGAAAAGAGCACGGGAGAGAGGGGAGAAGAGGCAGGGGCTCATGTAGGGGTCGTTGACAGTCTTAGCGGGCTCGGGGAGGCGCGGACGACGGTGAATCGACGACAGCGACGCTCGGTGCAGGAGGTTGAAGATGGCCTCCAAGGCGGCGTCACGGGGCACTCGGCGATGTGTTGCTCGGCAACGAGGAAGAGGTGGTCGAGGTGGAGCTCGTGGACCTTTCTAGGGGGCGAAGGGGAGGCGATGGCTGCGGCTATGGCGAATGGCGGCGGCGGTCGCTCTCGGGTGAGCTCGGGGAAGGGGCTCGAGGGTGAGGGGGGAGAGCAGAGAGTGAGGGGAGAGGCAGAGGGGGCTGCGGGGTGGCGCCAAGGAGTGGCTTCAAGGCGTCGCCACGCTGTCCAAGCGGGGCAGGCAGCCAGGGAGCTGCATGGCGAGCTCGGCGTGCGCGGGCGCGCTCCTCTCTGCCTGCCTGGCGAGAGGAAGTAGGTGGCTGGCACGGGCCAGCACAGTGTTGGGCCGGCCAGTGGGCTGCCAGGTGGGCTGCGCCAGGTAGGTGGCGAGGTACATCTCTCTCTCTCTTACTTAATTTAGTTTCTGTTTTTCTATTTTTCTGTAAGTTTGTGGATTTACTAAAAATAGTTAGACACCTTCAAAAATCCTGAAAATAATCATAGGCTCTGTTTAGATTAATTCCAACAGCCCACACTTATTTCTAGAATTATTTGAGCATTTAAAATATTTACTAGCATTTAAATGCCCAAATGCAAAGTACATATGATTTAATTCAGTGACCAAATATGTCGTGGAAAAATGTGCAACACCTCTGGTTATGGTTCTAGCATTTTCCAGAAATGATGAACATTTTTGAAAGGCATTTGGATTCACTAAAAATATTTTTAGGTTGAACCTATTTGAATTCCATTTGGTGCTAGGGTTTGAACATCCCCATTTCAAATTTCCATGAAAGTTAAACATGATGCAAGCAAGATGCAAACACTAGGCAACACCAGAAGCTAGGGATGTGACATTGGCCATGTTATTTTGAGAAGACATGATTGCTTTGTTAGTATGCTTGAAGTATTATTATTTTTATGCCAATATTAAACTTTTGTCTTGAATCTTTCAGATCTGAACATTCATGCCACAATAAAGAAAATTACATGGATAAATATGTTAGGTAGCATTCCACATCAAAAATTATGTTTCTATCATTTACCTACTCAAGGACGAGCGGAATTAAGCTTGGTGATGCTTGATACGTCTCCAATGTATCTATAATTTTTGATTATTCCATGCAATTATATTATCTGTTTTGGATGTTTAATGGGCATTAATATGCTATTTTATATTATTTTTAGGACTAACCTATTAACCAAGGGCCCAGTGCTAGTTTCTGTTTTTTTGCCTATTTTAGAGTTTTGCAGAAAAGGAATACCAAACGGAGTCCAAACAGAATGAAACCTTCGCAATGATATTTCTTGGACCGAAAGCAAACCAGGAGACTTGGAGATGAAGTTGGAGACGCAACAAGGAAGCCATGAGGCAGGAGGGTGCGTCCAGGGGGTAGGCGCGCCCCCACCCTCGTGGGCCCCTCGTGGCTCCTCTGACCTAGTTCCTTCGGCTATATATACTCTTATAACCTAAAAACTTCGGGGAGATCCACGAAACCACTTTTCCACCGCCGCAACCTTCTGTACCCGTGAGATCCCATCTAGGGACCTTTTCCGACGTCCTGCCGGAGGGGGATTCGATCACGGAGGGCTTCTACATCAACACCATTACCTCTTCGATGAAGCGTGAGTAGTTTGCCACAGACCTTCGTGTCCAAAGTTATTAGCTAGATGGTTTCTTCTCTCTCTTTGATTCTCAATACCATGTTCTCCTTGATGTTCTTGGAGATATATTTGATGCAATATTCTTTTGCGGTGTGTTTGCCGAGATCCGATGAATTTGGATTTATGATCAAGATTATCTATGAATATTATTTGGTTCTTCTCTGAATTCTTATATGCATGATTTGATATCTTTGCAAGTCTCTTCGAATCTTGCGGTGTCCTTTCCCAGTGACAGTAGGGGCAGCAAGGCACGTATTGTATTGTTGCCATCGAGGATAACAAGATGGGGTTTTCATCATATTGCTTGAGTTAATTGCTCTACATCATGTCATCTTTCTTAATGCGTTACTCCGTTCTTTATGCACTTAATACTCTAGATGCATGTTGGATAGTGGTCGATATGTGGAGTAATAGTAGTAGATGCAGGCAGGAGTCGGTCTACTTGACACGGACATGATGCCTATGTTCATGATCATTGCCTTAGATGTCATCATAATTATGCGCTTTTCTATCAATTGCTCGACAGTAATTTGTTCACCCACCATAATATTTGCGATCTCGAGAGAAGCCACTAGTGAAATCTATGGCCCCCGGGTCTCTTTTCCATTATATTGAATCTTGTTTACATCTTGCTAGTTTCCGATCTACTATTTTGCAATCTTTACTTTCCAATCTATAAACCAAAAATACCAAAAATATTTACTTTACAGTTTATCTATCTCTATCAGATCTCACTCTTGCAAGTGACCGTGAAGGGATTAACAACCCCTTTATTGCGTTGGGTGCAAGTGGTTGATTGTTTGTGCATGTATTCGGTGACTTGTGCGTTGTCTCCTACTGGATTGATACCTTGGTTCTCAAAACTGAGGGAAATACTTACGCTACTATGCTGCATCACCCTTTCCTCTTCAAGGGAAAACCAACACAAGCTCAAGAGGTAGCAGTACTCCAGGATCCCCTTGGGCAAGCACTGGTTTCTCCAGGTTCCCCTGTCGGCGTTCTGGATACGGGGGTACCTAGACTTGCCTGCCTATAGCCCACTGCACGGCTCCATCAACGGCCTGGTACGACCCAACTTCAGCATCAACAACTCAAGACCCTTGCGAGGGGCTAAGCCTCATGAGGCGAATGACATCAAGACCTCCCAGGGGATCGGCCTCCTCAAGTTGGCTCCCGAGGAGTGGAGATTTCGATGCAAGGTGCACCTCACGAGGCTCAGCTGAAGCCAACCATGACGACCAAGCCCAGGTAGGCGCCAGGCGGGCACCAGCAGCCGCAGTGTACTAGTTTCCTCTTAGGTGCAAAGGAGGCAAGCAGCAGGCATGGAGTCCCGAGGAATCAGCCAAAGGTTTCCATTTCGGTGCAACAAGACCAAGACCGCCGGGATAGCAGGGCAGAGGTCATCGCCGAGTCCACCACAACGTCATGACCAGAGGCTTTTCGCAGGCGAAGACCACTTTACTCAGGATAGGATGTACTTGTTGTCTCCCTTCAAATCTGGCCGTTGTGGGATCCCTTCCCGCCAACATTTGGGAAGAGGACCAAGGCCAATATAAATAGGACCTAGCCACCACCATAGAAGGGGACGGACCGATCTGGATCCACCGAATGCATTCCACCCTCACCATCCCACCAGCTCACTTGAGCTCAAGAACACCTCCTGAGGTTTTTCATCCACTATACTGGTCCATCCTCAGCCCCTCGAGGCAATCCACCACAAAGCTGGAGTAGGGTATTACACCGTAAGGTGGCCCGAACCAGGATAAACTGCCGTGTCTCTCTTTCTCTTTGAGCTCAACGTGCTAGGCTGTGAGGTTTCGCGAGTAGTAGGCTGGGTAGGTTGAGATCTCTGCACGCACCCCAGAGTTCAAACCTCTCAAGGGTTTGCAGAACCCGAAATCTAACATTTGGCACGCCAGGTAGGGGTGCGTCGGATCTTCTCTTCCAGCGATCGATCCACCGCTACTGTGGTGCTTCCATGGCTGACGCACGTCAGGCTCACGCTGAGCGCCGGGCCGCGGTTGCCACCCGCGTTGCTCAGGCGGCACTGGCGGGCAACGGCTATCATCCTCGTCCTTCATCGCCAGTGGCCAACGCCGCCACGGGCCCTGCTGGCCACAAGCAGCAAGCTTCCTCGTTGCATCCCTCCGTGCGCCGCGACGACCGCCACTCCATCGCTGACTCTGGCCGCTTCGTCCTCCCACGCACGCCGTGGCCCGGCGAATGCGCAGGCTGCTCTTCTCATGGCACGGGAGCTCCTGCGCTACTGCCCCATCAACAACTTCTATGAGGAGTGGCTCGAGTGCATCGCCGAGCTCGTCAGCGCCGCCGGAGACTCTACTGCACCGGCCCGTTCACTGCCTTAGCAGCCTCCTACTGCGGGCAACGTGGCTCACGGGGTGCCTCCACCACCTTCGGTCCAGGGCATCATCATCGAGCCAAGGCGCGCAGCAGCGCGGCGCGACCCGCAGCGTTAGGCACCTGTGCGCGAAGAAGCGAGCTGCCAAGTGGTGCAGCGGCCCCAAGAAGATGCACATGTGCTTCTTGCACCTCCACGTCAAGACCATGCGCCGCTTGTGGTGGTGGCGCACAAGCACCAAGACCAGGCTCCATCACCCTGAAGGGCTCCCGTGACCACAACAGGTTGCCGAGCATTCACCCCGGAGCTGCGCAACATCGTCTGGCCGGGCAAGTTCAAGCCTGACCTGCCCCCATGCTACGAAGGCACCGCTGACCCTGCCGAGTTCCTGCAGCTCTACGAACTGAGCATCGAGGCGGCCAGCAGTGACGAGAAGATCATGACGAACTAGTTTCCCATGGCCCTCAAGGATCGCGCGCGCTCTTGGCTCCTGAACATTCCTGTGTGGTCGGTCTCCTCCTAGGATGAGATGCGTGACTGCTTCATCGCCAACTTCCAGGGCACTCGCGATCGCCCGCTGGCCGCGGGTGACTTATGATGCATCAAACAGCAGCCAGGAGAGACCCTGCATAAGTACATCCAGCGCTTCAACAACGTTCACCTCAAGATCCCCAAGGTATCGGACGAGGCCATCATCTCAGCGTTCACTGATGGCGTCTGCGACATCAAGATGAAGGAAGAGCTCGCCAAACATGATGACCTCTACACAGCTCTGGAGATGTTCAACATGGTGAAAAAGTGTGCGAGGGCCAAGGAGGGATGCCTCTCCCTCCTCGAGCTCCCCGATGCCGACCCAGAGGAAAAGAAGGCCAAGGCCAAGGATGCGAAGCGCAAGGGACCGGCTGTTCTTGCAATCAAACCAGAGATGAAGTGGGGCTGCGATCACCCTGAGTCATCCAAGCGTAGCTGTCCGTACTACGTCTTCCACAACGTGCACAACGACAACACCAACGACTGCCAGGAGCTCAGGGCCCTCCGTGGTGGGCGCCTCGTCCGTCGCCCTAAGCGCAACGATCGAGGCTACAACCATGGAGGTGGCCGAGGAGGAGGACGTTGGGACGGACTCGACCATCGCCAGGAGTGGCGCGACTAGCCTCGAGAGGACCGCTGGCAAGGCCATCCTCGCGAGGGCACCTGGAGGGATCAACCTCGTGAGGATCGGCCTCAGGGAAACGTTGGTCCTCCTCCGCTCCATTCACCGCCAAGAAGGAAGGAAGACCACCACCAAGACGAGGGGGATGGGGGCTTCCAAGAGCCTCGCGCCATCGCATGCATCTTGGGCGGCTCCCAGGCCCCAACCTCTCATCGCGCCTTCAAGCAGTTCGCGCGCGAGGTGAACGCAGTCCTCCCCAAGCTCGAAGTGACACGCCCACTCAGGTGGTCCAAGTACGCCATCACCTTCCACTCCTCCGACCAGCTCAAGTGTGCGGCCATAGCCGGTGCGCTCCCAATGCTCTCCTCACCCGTCATCAACAACTTCCTCGTCACCAAGACTCTCATCGATGGCAGAGCTGGGCTCAACGTTCTCTCCATCCAGACATTCGATAGGCTTCAAGTGCCATACCACCAGGTCTAGCCTACCAAGCCCTTCTCAGGAGTGACTGACGGCTCCACGCATCCGATCGGGTAAGTCAGCCTCCCTGTCACTTTCTGCAAGTGCGACAACTACCATACTGAGCTCATCAACTTCGACGTCGCCGACATCCGCCTGCCGTACAATGCCATCCTCGGGTACCCAGCACTGGCCAAGTTCATGGCGGCGACGCACCATGGCTACAACATCCTCAAGATGCCAGGGAGTGGCGACATCATCACGGTCGCCTGCGAGGAAAATGACGTGGTGTGCTCTCTTGAGCGCGCCTACCAAGCTACAGCGGTTGAGAACCCTGAAGAAGAGGGCGACATCCTCCCTCTTGAGGTCGTCCAAAAGACGAAGAAGCTGCTGCTGGGCCAAGGATCTCAGGAGGAAGCATCGCCTGATGGTGCTGCGTTGAGCCTCGCGTCCATGGATGGGGCGCCTTCACCTATCACATAGGAAAGCGTGCCCGGCACCCCTCTGAGGTTGGGCTCGGGGGCTCTCCTCTGGAGGGCCTCTGACCTAGCCAACATCACGAGGGAGGCGCTCAGGCACCGTATGGAGGCATGCTTTAGTGCATGCTTCCGAGGAGAAAGGATGGGGCGCAAAACACCAGGCGCTCAAGAGTTCGTCAGCGAGGCGATCAAGGAGATTCAGGAGGCAAGGGATCTGTAGGGCGATCGCCGCCCGCCACCAAGCGTGGCTCCTTGCCCTAGCGAGGGCGAGGAGATTCGTGTCTGCATCAACATCCCAGGGCTCAACAGGGCCGCATCTCAGGAGCTCTTCTGGCCGTCCCGTGTCGGTCGATGCGATGGTCCCCCTCACAGCTATGTTCGCATGCCCTTCGGCCTGCCGAGTGCGGCTGTTGCATTTCAGCGCTACATGCGGGACGTCCTAGCAGCTCAAGAGGCTAGGCACCAGGCGATCCTGGCGGAGATGGAGATGGGTCCTCATGAGCTTCCCAGGCCTCTAGAGCCTCCCAAGGTTCAGGGCTATGGTGGCTCATGAGGAACGACTTCGACAACGTACACCCCCTGCTACCCCAACATTCTTCGGCAATGGTGCCGGGTGACATCTTTTTAGTTCGCTCAATTTGGGGGTGCCCCTTGGGCTGCGTCCCCAAGTCGCGTGGGTCCGTCCCTACGATGTGTATCCATCTTGCATTCATCAGAACTAGTTTGCCTTTCTCTATGAGTTGCCTTAAAGTTATCAATTGCCTGCCCGGCGCTTCATCGCCAAGAACGTCTCGCGCCCTTGCAAGCCCACCCATGACCGCCTCATGATTAAGGACTAGCATGGCGTATGTGATCGGTTCTGTCCCTGCAGCATCGCTAAACCCATGCGGCTGAGCTCTGGCTTGCGGGCCAACTCCCGTGTACATCACCTCCTATGGCCCTTAGTGCCTTGTTCTCGCATGAGCAAATCACGGACAAATGAGTGGGAGCGCGCGACCTGGTGCCTCGTCACCACGGGAGACGCGCGCCGGTTGTTTTTCTTCGGGATCTTTGCATGAGAAGACTGGGCACGGTGTCTGTGCTCGGGTCCGTCCCTGCAGCATCGATAAACCCAATGCTGAGCTCTGTCTGGCGGGCCGGCCCTGTTCACGTCACCTCCTGGGGTCGTTAGTGTCTAGCCTTCTCATGCAATAATCTCAGGAGACTCACTCGGCGCAGGTTGCTTAACCATCTTGCATGACAAACACAAGTGTTCCTAATCAAATTCAGGCGCAACCCACCTTCAGGTAGGGCCTCGTGAGACCCGCGCTGGCTCACGAGTGCCCATACACACCTCCTCTAGCCCTGCCGTGCAAGCCACGAGTCAGGGTGGGGTTGAACATGCCCCGGGGGCTCTCCTCAGAGGGAGCCCCTTCCCACGCACCAGGGGAAGCACCATGCTTCATGCTGGCAGTCGACACTACCGAGGAGCGGCTATGCCCGTGCAAGAGCGGAAGTGCCATGCTCCGCGCTGGTGATAAACAACTGAGGGTGGCCTCGCGGCTGCAGCAACCTCAGGGAGCCTCCGGGCTCGGTGCCTAGCCTCACCACGCTGCTCTCTCTCGGGAGAGTAGCACGAGGGGGCTGGGCACGGGGGCTATGCCCAGGTCATGCCTGGTGTACGTCGCCCTGCCAGGTCCCACGGACCTGGTCGCCACGCGCCCCTCCCAAGCAATAGGTTGGCGAGGAAAGGTATGATGGCATGTTCATACGTCAAGGGGGACTCCTAAGCATCGCCTCTCGGGAGCCTAACTGGTTACTCAGCCCCTCACCCCTTGGTCTCGTCCTGTCGATCTGGACGACCCAACGGCGGCTGAGGTATGCGCAGGGCTAGGCCCTGCCGACGCAGAACACCAAGGCCTACTCTCGCACTCCCTCTCCCAAGCCGTTGTACATCAAGGGGGACTCTTGAGCATCGCGTCTCAGGAGCCTAACTGTCCACGTAGCCCCTCACCCCTTGGTCTCGTCCTGGCGATCCGTACGAGCCAATGGTGGCTGAGGTATGCGCGGGGCAGGCCCTGCCGATGCAGAACATCAAGGCTTGCTCTTGCTCCTCCTTTCCCAAGCTGTTCGCATGTCAAGGGGACTCCTGAGCATCGCGTCTTAGGAGCCTAACTGGCCACGTAGCCCCACACCCCTTGGTCGCGTCCTGCTAATCCGGATGACCCAATGGCGGCTGAGGTATGCGTGGGGTCGAGCCCTGCCGACGCAGAACGCTAAAGCAAACAGAAAAGAGATCGCGAAACCTTAAACAAGTTATTACAAAACGCATTGTTCCAAGCATAAGTTCTTACGCCTCCACGAGGCATGATACATGTTGCAGAATAAAATAGGGAGAGGTGCAGCCATCAACCCTCTTCTTCAGTCTGGACTGTCACGCCCATGATGCGGCTATATCTCCCACGTGTCGAGGCATGACTTAGAGGCATAATCGCATTGTGGTTTTGTCGCAAGAAGGGTCATCTTCCCACAATCCCATGTACAAGAACAACGATAGATAAATAGTTGAGTTACAATCGCCACTTCACACAATGAACAAATAATTCATACATCATTCAGAGTACACACATAATCTGACTACGGACAAATCCAAATGAAAAGAAGATAACCCCAAATGCTAGATCCCCGATCGTCCCAACTGGGCTCCACTACTGATCATCAGGAAACGAAACATAGTAATGACCAAGGTCCTCGTCAAACTCCCACTTGATTTAGGTAGCATCACCTGCACTGGAATCATCGGCACCTGCAACTATTTTGGTAGTATCTGTGAGTCACGAGGACTCAACAATCTCAAAACCTGTGAGATCAAGACTACTTAAGCTTATGTGTAGGATGTGGTAATGAGGGGGAGTTACAGCAAGCACTAAGAAAATATGGTGGCTAACATACGAGTACAAGAGTAAGAAGAGAAACTACTCAACGATCGTAAATCTAGAAGTGATCAAGAAGTGATCCTGAAACAACTTACGTTCAAACATACCCCAAACCATATTCACTTCCCGGTCTCCACCGAAAAGAGACCATCACGGCTACACACACAGTTGATGCATTTTAATTAAGTCAAGTGTCAAGTTCTCTACAACCGGATATTAACAAATTCTCATCTGCCACATAACCGCAGGCACGGCTCTCAAAAGTTTATACCCTGCCGGGGTGTCCCAACTTAGCCCATTATAAGCTATCACGATCAACGAAGGATATTCGTTCTCCCTATTCGTTCTCCCGGAAGACCCGATCAGCCTCGGAATCCCAGTTACAAGACATTTCGGCAATGGTAAAACAAGACCAGCAAGACCGCCCGACTATGCCGACAAATCCCGATAGGAGCTGCACATATCTCGTTCTCAGGGCACACTAGATGAGACATCCTACGAGTAAAACCAACCCTCAAGTATCCCCGAGGTGGCCCAGCAGTCTACTCGGTTCGGACCAACACTCAGAGGACCACTGGCCCGGGGGGGATTAAAATAAAGATGACCCTTGAGTCTGCAGAACCTAAGGGAAAAGTATAGGTGGTAGGCAGGCAAATGTTAAAACCAAGGTTGGGCCTTGCTGGAGGAGTTTTATTCAAGGTGAACTGTCAAAGGGGTCCCATAACCCCAACCGTGTAAGGAACGCAAAATCAAGGAACATAACACCGGCATGACGGAAACTAGGGCAACAAGAGTGGAACAAAACACCATGCATAAGGCCGAGCCTTCCACCCTTTACCAAGTATATAGATGTATTAATTAAAAATAAGAGATATTGTGATATCCCAACATGTTCATGTTCCGACATGGAGCAATCTTTAACTTCACCTGCAACTAACAACGCTATAAGAGGGGGCTGAGAAAAAGCGGTAACATAGCCAAACAACGGTTTTCTAGTAAGGTGGGTTAGAGGTTTGACATGGCAATATGGGAGGCATGATAAACAAGTGGAAGGAAGCGCGACATAGCGATAGAACGAACAACTAGCAAGCAAATATAGAAGTGATATAAAGGGTAATAGTCATCTTGCCTACAAAGTTCTCAGAGTTGTTGAAAGCTTGCTCCTCATTAGCATACTCAACAGCTTCCTCGTTCATGAACTCATATCCCGGCTCTACCCAAAGCAAGAACACAAGCAGCAAAACAACAATCAATCATGGTGCAATGCACAAGCAACATGATGCAAGACATGACATGGAATGCAAGATATGATATGCAATGCATATGGGTACTCCGGAAGGGAAAAGATGATCAAGGCATCAACTTGGCAAACCAAGTATTCCGCTGGAAAGAGTGCGTGATTTCGGTCGAAATCGATATAAGGATCACCGGAAACGGATGGACGGTTTGCAAATGACAAGCAAAACAAGAATGATGCAGAACTGTGATTAACAGCGTCATAGCACTTTCGGAGCATCATGAAAATATTCTAAAACACTCCAACAAGACAACAAAGCACATTACATTAAAGCACACATAACAAAGAGCAAAAAACATCAAGGCATCCTATACATGTGACTCATGGATTAGTGGGAACCAACATGACAAGATTGAATGTTGAAACAGTGTCAGCAAGTGTAAAACAGCAACATTATGATAGCATGTTTGCAAGTATGGAACAGAGGCATATAATGTCCAAAATTAACAACCACGGCACGCTAACATATTACCCATAGCATAATTCAAATCATGTAATTTGAGCATCTCCAAAAGAGGCATGGATCAATTAATAACAAGCTCACAACATGGCATCATGAAGTTAACAGAAAACTGGAACATCATCTAGCAATATTCATGGCAATGAAAACATATGCTACAGGACATATATAAGGCATCAAATTGCATGACATGGACAACAAAATATGTCAACTAAGCATCTCCAGATTAAGCATGGTTTAATTGGTAGGATCAAGCAAACATAGCAACATGATATGACAGATTCAGCATTGACAGAACATTAACAGCAAGTAGCCCACTTCACAAGCTTGAGGCACTCACTACAGGGCGTATCAAAATATATGGATTGCACCACAGTACAGATGACATGATTATGCTCCTAAAACATGTAGTCATCATGCTCATAGGATTCACACACAAAATGCAATGAAAATGACAAATCAGCAAGTTATGTTGAATTCCAGCAGACAACATCATGTAGTACTTCTGCAACGAGGATAATGGCATCAATATGGACATGAATATGCATGCAAAAGACACTAACATGAAGAGCATCACGAGCCGAACATTTCGATATATCATATGCACAAATCGGAGTTATGAGCATGGAAATATGACATGATGAACAGGGTATCACAAGGTTGGGGACTTGGAGAAAAACGAGGGCAACCTTCTCAGATCTAGGGTTTCCGAGCGCAGTTCCCGAGGTTGACCGGAGAAGTTCACCAGATATTCGCCGGAGAATGGAGGAAGGGGCGGCCGGAGGTGGGGAAGCTCGCCGGGGCTGTGGCAAAACCGGATCTGGTCGCTCCTCGACCGGATCTGACCAGAGCGGGGTCGGCGGTGGCTGATCGCGGCCGAGCAGTGCGGCGGGGACGGGTGGTGCCAAAGATGGCTGTGGTGGCGACCGGCGAGGAGGCGTCGGGCGGTGGAGAGAGCCTCTGCTCGTGCGGCACGCAGAGGCGTTGACCCGCGGGAGGCGGCGGCGCGGTGATGGGCTCGCGGGGGCCGGATGCGGGCTCGGCGGGCCGGTGCGGCGGGCGGCGTCGGCTGCCATGTGACGGCATGTGAGTGGCCGCGGGCGGCGGCGCAGGCGTGTCCGGCCATCACGGACACGTCCGACGTCGGGGTGGAGGCGATGGCTAGGGTTTCATCCATAAAAATTGGGGGAGAGGGTCTATTTATAGATTGGAGGAGCTAGGAGAGTCCAAATGAGGTGCGGTTTTCGCCCACACGATCGTGATCCGACGACGGAGAGCATGGAGGGGGTTTAGATGGGTTAGTTGGCTGTTTTGGAGGGGTATTGGGCTGCAATGAAATAGAGGCTTTTGCGGTTACCCGGTTAACCGTTGGGGCATCAAACGGCCTCCAAATGGAACGAAATTTGACAGGCGGCCTGCCGGTGATGTACCAAAGCCACTTGAAAAATCTCGACCCATTCCGAGAATGTTTTTCTCCTGCTCACGAAACGAGATTAGAGGGGTGGAACGGGTGCATGTGGGAGTGTCGGATCGCGAAACAGACAATGGGGAAAATGACCGGATGCATGAGACGAACACGAATGCAAATGAGATGCACATGATGACATGAGATGAAATGCATGACATGAACGAAATGCAAAACGAAAGACAAAAACCCAACCACGAAGGAAATATGATATCACATAGCCGGAAATGGCAAGAGTTGGAGTTACACATATGGAAAGTTACATCCGGGGCGTTACATGGGCGCCGTCGACGCTCGCCCTAGGAGCCCCATCGTCAGCGACGTTGCCGGCACCCCCACCTTCAACCCTAGCCACGGGGCCGATGGCAAGGAACTTCTTCAGTAGGTCCTCCACTGGACCCTTCACGGCTTCAATGGCGGTGGCGCAAGCATCGGGATCCACATGCTCGAGCAAGGTGGTGAAGTCGATGCTAGTGTCCTGAAGAAAGAGATGGCTGTGGACGTACATCAGGGCCGAGGAAGAAAGCAGGCGAGCCTCCCCCTCCACCATGGAGCCGAACCAGGCGACGACGCTCTTCGGCGCTTCAACGAGCTCGAGGAGCAGAGCGGCAGGGCCCTCCTTCGGGTTCGCCGCTGGTCCCTGGGGCTCGCTTCCGAAGAGTTCTTGCAACGCTTTGTAGGACCTCGCCTCGAGGGAGACGAAGGCGTTACGCTGCATGGTGGCCGCCTTCTCGGCCTTGGAAAGGGATGCATGAGCCTCCTCCGCCTCCTCCTTCAACTTCTCCAGGCGGCCGCGCTCCGTGGCCTGCTCCTGGGTTGCCCACTTCAGCTCGGCGTCGCGATCAGCAACTGCAGCCTCCTAGGCCTTCAACTTCTCCTCTCGCTCCTGGAGCTGACTGGCCTGAGCGACCTGATGGTCCTGAAGAGCCTTCAGCTCAGCCTCCACTACGCGGCACTGTTCCTGCGCGTCCTTGGCCTCCTTCAGTGCTATGTCACTCTCGACAGCAGCTAAGCCGGTCACCATTCGGCCTCCTCCACGGATGCCGCAGTTGACCCCAGGCCGCCCAGACAGACGCATCAGCCAGGAGCCACCCCGAGACCAGCTCTAGGCGCCCCGACGCCACGCGCCAATCTAGACCCCGCAGATCACCCTGGAGCTGGTCCAGCGCGGATCGGGCCTCCTCCAGTGCTCCGGAGGCGGCAGAAGAACCATGGCCCGACGATGTTGTGGGTGGAAGAAGAGGCGCTCCTAGCGCCAAGACTGGTGGAGCTACGACATCAAGAAGGACAGGGGGCTTCAGAGGCCTTGCATCTCCAGCAGGTGCGTCAGGGATAGGCGCCGCCAGGATCAGCCCTGCTGTGGAAGCCGATTCCTCCTGAGGCTGGGCCTCAAAGCTTCAGGAGAACGGTGCCGCTACTGGAGTCATAGGAGCCGCTGTGCCCCTCTGCGCCAGAATCGTGGCAGCCGCCGCAACATGCTCAACCTCGGCGGCCTCAGCACCCCCCTTCTTCTTCTTCGCCACCGACTGCAATCTGACATCAAATGAAGATACTAAGCACCACAACGAGATCCAGGAGCAATGCCAAGAAGGAGCACTTACTGGTCTGTGGCGACGTAGTTCCTCTTTAGGCTCATCAGCGCGGGTTTTTCGGGCGCGGCTGGAGCTGCGCTGTTGGGAGCACGCGAGCACGCGGTCGGCACCGTGCTGGATGGTGACGGTGAAGGAGGAGCGCTGCACAGGGGAACCAGCGCCGACCTGCCCCTCTTCATGACCACTCGTTTTAGCTTCTTCGAGGAGGTCCCCCTGATCTCGTGGTGACCCCGGCAGGGCGAGCCAGCTCCATGACCGGATGCGCGTCGTCGTCGTCGTCGGAGAAGTCGCTGAGGAGGTCTCTCTGCCTCGGAGCAGAGGATTCTCCCTCCCCCTCCTCGGTGGCTTCGGAGGAGGGGTCACCGGAGGATAGGTTCACCAAGGAAGCGGTCGACGGGGGAGGCCTCGTCGACACGAGCCCGCGCTCGTTGAAGACAGTCATGGCGGCAGCAATCTCCTCCCTGTCTTCTCGAAGGTACAGTGGGAGGCAATCATCCGGAGGGCCGTCCGGGTCCTTCCCGGTTAAGGAAAGCAGGACCTTGCTCAACTCCTTGTTGGGCAGGCAGTCTTGGCGCAGCCAGAGCTTGTCGTCGGCACCCCCGAGCTTCCACATGGGGCGAGAGCGCTCCTGGAGCGGCGCCAGGCGCTGCGTGAGGAACTCCTTGACAATCATGGCCCCCGTCAGCTTCTTCGCCTTCAAGTCAGCCTCCATCTTCTTCATCAGCGGCCTCACTTGGGGGTCAGTAGTCTTCTCGTGAGACCGTCCCTTCTCAGAGGACGGGAGCCTGGTCGGCAGCTCCAGCAGGATGTGGGAGCGCTTGGCAACCATGAGGACCCATTTGTTCCGGACGTCCTCCACCTTCTTCCCGACGCGGGAAATCGCATTGCTGCCATGGGCCGCGACGAAGCCAGCACACCCTGTGGGCTGGTGGCCGTTCCCGTGGAGGTAGAAGAAGTGGCAGAGCATTGCGATGGAGGGCATCACCCTCACGAACGCCTCGCAGTAGAAGGCGAAGATGGATAAGAGGAGGACATAATTGGGATGAAGGTGGAGCGCGTGGATACCATAATGGTGGAGGACGGCAGAGAAGAAGCGGGAGAAGGGAGGAATCACGCATAGACGCTGTGAAGGAAGAAGGGGTAAAAGGTGTTGTTCGCGAGTTTTGGCTCGGCGGTGGCGACACGGAGCGTTGTTTTCCCCCCTTCGCTGCCATCGCTCGCCGTCTAGAGCAGCGTGGTCTGGAGCTTCTCCTCGGCAACGGAGGGTGTGATCAGCACTGGCGCAAACCAGGCGGCGGGGCCGGCAGCCGAGGCTGGGGCTTTAGCCTTCTCAGCGTCCATCGGGTGAGAGCTTGGTGGGGAGGATCGGCAGATCTGGAGGATAGTTCCGGTGCGTGGACAGAAAGGGATCTGGAGCAAGACGAATGGAAGGCAATGAAAGCTCGGCGGCAGGTGTCAGCCCTTTTGTCAGCCGGGAACAGTTGCCGAGGCAGCGTGGGGAAATGGATACGCCCACGTCCCATCAAAATCCACATGTAGTTCAAGGCCGCAGGTGGTTAAGGCCCGCGGTGCTCCGCACTTGCCCTTTGGCTTCGCCTAGAAGCCAAGTCTGAGGGCCGCTTGGGCCCGAGGGCTACTGTCGGCGTTCTGGATACGGGGGATACCCAGACTTTCCTGCCTGCAGCCCACTGCGCGGCTCCATTGACGGCCTGGTATGACCCAACTTTAGCATCAATAACTCAAGACCCTCGCGAGGGGCCAAGCCTTGTGAGGCGGATGACATCAAGACCTCCCAGGGGATCGGCCTCCTTAGGCTGGCTCCCGAGGAGCGGAGATATCTATGCAAGGTACACCTCACGAGGCTCAGCTGATGCGAGCCATGACCACCAAGGCCAGGCGGGCGTCAGGAGGGTGCCAGCAGGCGCAGTGTACCAGTTTCCTCTTCGGTGCAAAGGAGGCAAGCAGCAGGCGTGGAGTCCCGAGGAATCAGCCAAAGGTTTCCGTTTCGGTGCAACAAGACCAAGACCACCAGGACGGTAGGACAGAGGTAATCGCCGAGCCCACCACAGTGTCATGGCCAGAGGCTTTTCGCAGGCCAAGACCACTTTAGTCAGGATAGGATGTACTTGTTGTCTCCCTTCAAATCTGGCTATTGTGGGATCCCTTCCCACCAACATTTGGGAAGAGGACCAAGGCCACTATAAATAGGACCTAGCCACCACCATAGAAGGGGATGGACCGATCCAGATCCACCGAATCCATACCACCCTCACCATCCCACTAGCTCACTTGAGCTCAAGAACACCTCACCTCCTGAGGTTGTTCATCCACTGTACTAGTCCATCCTCAGCCCCTCGAGGCAATCCACCACAAAGCTGGAATAGGGTATTACACCGCAAGGTGGCCCGAACCAGGATAAACTATCGTGTCTCTCTTTCTCTTTGAGCTCGACGCGCTAGGCTATTAGGTTTCACAAGTAGCAGGCTGGGTAGGTTGAGATCTCCGCACGCACCCCAGAGTTTGAACCTCTCAAGGGTTTGCGGAACCCGAAATCCGACATCCCCAAAGAATCCACCCATATGTGTATTAAAGTTGCCACCTTATGTTGTCCCAAAATTATTATCTCTTGCAACTTGCATGGATCACACATACCAATCCCCGTGTACGAGCATGGATAAGCAATATATGATATAACGGATATTCCAGGGGTGATCAAAGGTTATAGGTTCCTACTACATGAGCTATAAATCATAACCACATGTTCCCAATCCTACTCATGCAATCTTTGAGAGTGAAACTAATGCATAGTAAACACTGGGTATTGAAAATTCTGATCAGAGTGTGAACTTGCCTTGCTGACGTTCGTTGAACTCTAAAGATTCGTAGTAGCAAGCTTCGCACTGCGGATGATCTAGCATAAGCAAGCAATAACATACATAAGCATACAAGCAAAGATCCAAACAGAAAACAAATAAAAGACTTCATAAAACTTCAAGAACCAAATAAAGTTTCTGTACAGAACGTAATTCTTACAGCAAAGAAATAAATGGTTTTGGTTTTAACAGTAAGTACATGTCACAAGCTTCGATTTGGAAAAAGAATCACCTAGAACGGAGTTACGAAACTCAAGTTATGGCCTAACAAAGTTTGAATTCAAATTTTAAAACTTTCAAAAATATTTTTTGTTTGTTTCCTTGGATAGAGGATATTTTTATGAAACCATAGGAAAAAGAATCAACTAAATCGTACCTATAGATTAAAATATATACTAGAAAGAAGAATTGGTATAGAATCTGAATTTGGAAATTCCTGAAAAAGCAAACAAATTTCGGCCAGAGACAAGTGGTGCTCTCTGATTGGCTGAACGGGTGTTTGTTGTGTGTGTCAAAGAGGGCGGCTGCCATCTAAGGATTTCAGTAGCGACGGCTAAATAAAAAAACTAAGCGGCCGGTTCGAACTAAACCGAAGAAAAACCGATCTAACCGATCTAAATTAAAAAAATCAAAATGTATTTTCAACTGAAGCGAATAGGTGCTCGTGCACGTACAGAGAAGATGCACGTACTTGGGGTGGCTTTGGTCCGGTGAGGCGGTGGCACCGGTGGTCGTGGGCGGCGTCGGAGGTGTCTAGGCGATGCGGTGGAGAGTGGCTCGTCATGGTGGAGTCAGTGAGGGTCGGCGACGACGAACGGCGACAAAACCAAGCGTTGAAGCTCGTGTACTTCGGGTGCTTTGGTGAAGACAACGTGGTCGGGATGGCCTCTATGGATGGAGAGGGAGCACGAGACCTTATCAAAACAACGGTAGGGATCGAGGGAAGTCAACCTACAAAAGGAAAAGGCTCGGAATGGCTCACTGACGTCGGAATGTGACGATGAACTGCGGCTTTTGAGGTGAGATTGGAATGTCGAGTGCGTCGTCTAGAGGTGCTTTTGGCGAGGTATTTTCGACTGAACCGGTCGAGGAGGGTCGTGGCTATTTATAGGACATGTTCCTTGGATGTGGGGTGGGCTGGAGATATGATTTCTAGGAATTTGAAACGAAGGGACGCCGGGAGCATGAACGCTTAGGTTATACGTGGGGAGGAAGAAGAAGAGGTGCACGGGCCCAGGCGTCAGGGGAGAGAGAGTCAACGAGTGAGAGAGAGGGTTACCTGAGACAGGGAGGTGCGGCGGCGCTAGCTAGCGCTAGGGTTGGACGCGGGCGCTGGCCTCGCCTGCTCGCTAGCTGGTTGGCGGCCTGGTAGTGGTTGGACCAGCTGGGGGCCAGGCGCTGAGTTTTTTTGAATTAGACAGAGAAAAGAAAAATATAAAGAGAGAAAATAAAAATATTTTTATATAGGACATATATATATATATATATATAAAAATTCAGAAAAACAAATCCTACAAGATGAACTATTTTTGAAAGGCTAAATAAATACTTTATAAAAACATTTTTCTAAAAAATCCAAATGAAACACAAATTTGAATTCAAAACTTTTGGCATTGTTTTCTTCTTACTTTTTGGAGTGTCTTGTTATCTCCTCTCATACTTTTGAACAAGTATTTGTGAGGGATTTTTGAAATAAATTTCAAATGCCAAGTTGAATTCAAAGTCAGATAAAACTCAAATGCCTGTGAAATTTCCAAATGCCACTCAATTCAAACAAAAATGCATAGATGCTTAGCTAATAATTGTAAAACATTCCAAATTGAAAGTTTGGGATGTTACAATCTATCATAGTCCTTTCAATAAGTAAGAGTGTTGAACCCAATGAGGAGCCTAAGGAAATGACAAGCGGTTTTCAGCAAGGTATTTCTGCAAGCACTGAAATTATCAGTTACAGATAGTTTTGTGATAAGATAATTAGTAATGGGTACCAAGTAACAAATGTAACAAAGGTGCAGCAAGGTGGCCCAATCTTTTTTGTAGAAAAGGACAAGCCTGGACAAACTCTTATATAAAGAATAGCGCTCCCGAGGACACATGGGAATTATTGTCAAGCTAGTTTTCATCAGCTCATATGATTCGCGTTCGTTACTTTGATAATTTGCTATGTGGGTGGACCGGTGCTTCGGTGCTGTCCTTACTTGGACAAGCCTCCCACTTATGATTAACCCCTCTCCCAAGCATCCGCAACTATGAAAGAAGAATTACGATAAATCTAACCATAGCATGAAACATGTGGATCCAAATCAGCCCCTTACGAAGCAACACATAAACTAGGGTTTAAGCTTCTATCACTCTAGCAACCCATCATCTACTTATTACTTCCCAATGCCTTCCCCGAGGCCCAAATCATGGTGAAGTGTCATGTAGTCAATGTTCACATAACACCACTAGAGGAAAGACAACATACATCTCATCAACATATCGAACGAATACCAAATTCACATGATTACTTATAACAAGACTTCTCCCATCTCCTCAGGAACAAACGATAATACTCACAAAGCATATTAATGTTCAAGATCAGAGGGGTATTGAATATCATTAAGGATCTGAACATATGATTTTCCAACGAATAAACCAACTAGCATCAACTACAAGGAGCAATCAACACTATTAGCAACCCACAAGTACCAATCTGAGGTTTTGAGACAAAGATCGGATACAAGCGATGAACTAGGGTTTGAGAGGAGATGGTTCTGGTGAAGATGTTGATGGAGATTGACCCCTCTCGATGAGAGCATCGTTGGTGATGACGATGGCTTCGATTTCCCCCACCGAAAGGAAGTTTCCCCGGCAGAACAGCTCCGCCGGTACCCTAGATTGCTTCTGCCCAGGTTCTGCCTCGAGACGGCGGCTCTTCACCTCGAAAGCTTCCTTCTAATTTTTTTCCAGGTCAAAATACATCATATAGCAGAAGATGGGCACCGAAGGCCTGCCAGGGGGCCCACAAGCCCTAGGGGCGCGCCCCTAGGCTTGTGGCCACCTGGTGGGTCCCCCTGGTATTATCTTCACCCAATATTTTTTATATATTCCAAAATAATTGTCCGTAAATTTTCAGGACTTTTGGGGTTGTGCAGAATAGGTCTCTCAGATTTGCTCCTTTCCGGTCCAGAATTCCAGCTACTAGCATTCTTCCTCTTTATGTAAATCTTGTAAAAAAGAGAGAAAAGGCATAAGTATTGTACAATAATGTGTAATAATAGCCCATAATGCAACAAATATCAATATAAAAGCATGATGCAAAATGGACGTATCAATAAACTGAAAGTGAAAACAAAAAACTTTTACGAACTCTTTTGCTCTTGTTTACATAAATAAGCTTAAGTAGCACCCATGTTTTCAGCAAGGATTATGACTAACCATGTCGACAATAACTCTTAAAATTATATTAACTCATGTCAATGGCATAATTAACTAGAGAGCAATAATAAGATATCTCAAATGACAACACTTTGTCAAAACAACCATGATATAATATGACAATAGTGGTATCTCGCTAGCCCTTTCTGAGACCACAAAACATAAATGCAAGCACCTCCATGTTCAAGCAGCGACTAGACATTGTAATTCATGGTAGAAAAGATCGAGTCATGATGCATTCAACATTAACTATACACAATGCCTGAGGATGACAATAGTGCTCTTAGATCTGACGCTTATTTGAGAAGGTGATTACTCAACATAAAAGTAAATAGATAATCCCTTCGTAGAGGGAAGCAGGGATTTCCAGCGGTGCCAGAGCTCGAAGCTTTAAAACAGAGATAAATGAAACTTTGGGAAATGCACCCTTCCTATTTACTTCACGACCAAAATTTATCAATAACTTCCATGCTGAACACATTATTGGTGGTTCCCAAGTGATAAAAGTAAAGGTTTACTCCCCCTCCACCAACAAAACACACTCCACGGCTAGCCGAATCCATAGGTATCGTCCATACCAACGTCATTCCTGGGGGAGTTTTGTTTAATTATTTGCAACTTGAGTTCGGGACTAGGAACCTCTATTACCGCCCCTCTCGTACAAGGACGAGTGAATAAACACTCATCATGAGAATAACCCGCTTAGCATGGAAGATACCGACTACCTCCTGTCACTCTATGAACAATCCAGGCACACAAAAACGAATATTTATTTGAAGTTTTTAGAGGTGGCACATGCAAATTTACTTAGAGTGCCAGGGTAATACCGCATATAGGTAGATATGGTGGACTCATCTGGAATAAATTGGGTTTTAGGATTTTGATGCGCAAGCGTATTTCCGCTTAGTACAGGCGAAGGCTAGCAAATAGGTTGGGAAGCGACCAGCTAGAGAGCAAAAACGGTCATGGACATGCATGATGCATAATGAACATTGGAGTCTAGCATGAGTAGGATATGAGCACCATGGACATAAATATTTTAGAGGCTATGTTGATTTGATTCAACTACATGCATGAACATGTGCCAAGTCAAGCCACTCAAAACATTCAAAGGAGGATACCATATCATCATACTACATCACAATCATTTTAACACAATGTTGACATCCAAGATAAATCATTATCCACTCCTAGATACTTTTTTTTGATTGGGGAAACATAGATTCCATTAACCACCTAGCACAACATACTCGCTGGCTACATCAGAGATGACAAAGTCTGGAACCGTACCATGCCACAAATATGAGCACCAGGTTCCATAGACGCACCCTGACCCACTAATTTATGAGCAACACTATTACATTCGCGGACACAAGCTACAACTTTGTACTTGATAAAACTAGTATACAACATATACTTGGACTTCCTAAAGATAGTACCGTGCTGTGAGAGATCATATGCATTGCTGCACAGGGCATCCTTCAAATTTGTAGCATCAGTTTCAAAGATGACCCGGCTCATTCCAGCATCTCGGGCAAATTGAATCGCCTGCAAACAAGCAAAAGCTTCAGCTTGGAGAGCGTCAGAAAGATGAGTCAGTCGGCCCATGCCTACACCCCAGACTGAACCTTCCTCAGTTCTTGCACAAAAACCCCATCCTCCCTCTTGTGTGTTGCCTGAGTAAGCACCATCCAAATTAATCTTAATGAAATTTGATGGTGGCGGTAACCACCTGCACCTCCTGTTTGTTTTGGTTTGGTTCCCACCCTTCAGGTGTTCAGTAAACTGAAGGATATGTAGGCTGCAATTAGCTGCAACCGCATCAGCCGTGGGAGCACTTTCACCAGCATTGCATTTATTTCTTGCTGACCAGATACACCATAACAGGGTGGTTACTTGCATAGCCAATTGGTCCCCAAACTGGAAGATGCAGTCCATTACTTCTTGAGCTGAGGAACATGCTACAAGTTTGAGACGCTGCTCTTCTAGGATTGCCGCACGCCAGCAGGCCCTTGCAAACTTGCATTTGAGAAAAAGATGGCCACCATCTTCATCAAGTCGTCAACAACATGGACAGAGCGTATCGATGTCCATGCCTCGGCGTCTAATGTTAGTTCGTACTGGCAGGCTGTTATGTGTAAATCTCCAAAGGAACATTGCAATTTTCTTTGGGACATTTAGGTGCCAGATTTTCCCCACCATGAAGTGGTCTGGCTTGTCGTAATTGTTGCAGTGCTGGTAGAACAGTTTCCCCCATTCTCCTCTGCTCTCAGCTGCAGATTCAGCTTGTAGGCGGACTTCACCGTAAAATTCCCTTTTGGCTCAGGATGCCATGCTATGGAGTCCTCAAAACCTTCAAAAATTGGGATTGAAAGTACAACTTTGGCGTCTTCAGTGCAGAACGTTTGCTTTACAAGTTCCATGTCCCACATACCGGTCACCGGATTAATGAGGTCCTCCACATTCTCCAAAAGGTTTTGGCCACGAGTCGAACTGGGTCGGCGAGTAATTCCTCTCGGCAACCATGGGTCATCCCAGATCTTGATGTTCTGACCATTTCCAACTCGCCACACAATGCCTTGCTTAAGCAGGTCACGCCCCTTTAAAATACTTCACCAAGTGTAGGAAATCCCCGCTTTTGGCTTGGCTGCTAGGATATTTTCGTCGGGGAAATAGCGAGCACCCAGCACACGAGCACAAAGTGATGATGGATCCTGAAGGATGCCCCATGCTTGCTTTGCTAACATTGCAATGTTAAAAAGGTGCAAATCACGGAAACCTAGACCCCCATCTTTCTTTGGTTTTACCAACTTATCCCAAGCAATCCAATGCATCTTGTTTTCCTTGTCCACCTGGCTCCACCAGCAGCGGCAAATCATTGTTGAGATCTCATCACAAAGAGTTTTGGTGAGATCAAAACATCCCATGGCGTAGGTGGGAATCGCCTGTGCCACCCGCCTTGATAAGGATTTCCTTTCCTGCTTTTGAAAGCATTTTCTCCTTCCAGCCTCTAATTCTTTGCCAGATTTTCTCTTTGAGATACTGGAAGACCCTAGTTTTTGAACGACCAATATAAACCGGAAGCCCAAGATATCGCTCATTTCGACCTTCAGATGCAAGATGCAAGGTGTTCATCAGTTGAGATTTGCAGCTTGGCGAACAATTCGCACTGAACAAAATACTGCTCTTATCTCTATTGATCATTTGTCCTGAACCACCCTCATATGCATCCAGAATTCTTTGTAACTCTATTGTGTTACTATTATTAGCCTTCAGCAGAAGAAGGGAATCATCTGCAAAAAGCAGATGGGAAACTGCTGGTGCCGAGGGACATATTTTTATTCCTTCAATCAGCCCCTGTTGCTCTGCCACATGGAGAAGGGACGAAAATCCTTCAGCACAAATGAGAAAAAGGTAGGGGGAAAGGGGGTCACCTTGGCGCAAGCCTCGCTGCGGGATGATGGTCTCGGAGAGTTCCCCATTGATATTAAACCGGTATTTCACTGTTCGAGCACACTTCATCAGCAAAGAAACCCAACTTTGATGAAAACCAAGCTTAATAAGCATCATCTCCAAAAACCTCCATTCAACCCGGTCATAGGCTTTACTCATATCTAGTTTGATTGCCATATAACCATTTTTCCTCCCTCTCCTATGCTTGATATAGTGAGTCATTTCATAGGCTAGCAAGACATTGTCAGAGATCAACCGCCCTGGAACAAAAGCACTTTGGTTTGGTGATATGATCTCATTTAAGAAAACCTTCATTCTAGCTGCTAGCACCTTGGATATTAGCTTGTACAACACATTACAAAGGCTTATTGGTCTCAAATCTTTGATACGGGTAGGATTCTTCACTTTGGGTATTAGCACAACTGTGGTTTCATTCCAGCCTTCTGGGATATCACCTCCATTCAGAACCTGGAGAACCTCTAACTTGACTCGATCTCCAACTAACTCCCAGAAATGCTTAAAAAATATTGCAGGCAATCCATCCGGGCCAGGGGCCTTTAAATCTCCAATGCATGATAAGGCTTTAGAGACCTCATCTACATCGAAAGGGGCACATAGGGAGTCATTTATGGCTGGGCTAATTCGAGGTTCGACATGCTGCAGGAGCCTATCAATATCTGCAGATACTAAGGACGAAAACAAACCAGAGAAAAAAATCCGTAATATACTCCCTCAAAGCACGATCAGATTCCACCCACACACCATCTTCTTTCTGCAACCGCTGAATTCTATTTATTTTTTTCCTCTCAGAACAACATGTATGGAAATACCTTGTGTTGCGGTCTCCCATTTTAAGCCAATCAATATGTGCATGTTGTCGCCAATAAGTATCCTTCTGCTCCTCAAGGCGGTCCAGTCTGTATCATATAATTTGTTCTTGCCTTAATTGCGCCTCCGAGATTGGGGCACGAAGGCAGGAGTCTAGTTCCTTTTTAGCTTTTTTAATTCTCTTCTCCAAATCACCTAGCACGTTTCGGTTCCAGTCAGTAAAGCAAGAAGCCACATTTTCTAGTGCCTCTGAAATGTGACCCGCTCCATTCAGGAATGCCTCATTCCATGCCCCTTCGACTAGTTGTGCGCAATTATCTTCCTGGAGCCATTGGGCCTCAAACCGAAAAGTATGATGGATATCCTGTCGGGTCGGCTCACTTCCAGTATCCACGATAATGGGCCGGTGATCAGAATGTCTTGGCATGCCGTTGGTGACTCGGAAAAGGGGAAATGGGGCCCTCTAGGCTTGAGATCCCACGGCTCGATCAAGACGTTCGCGTATATAGTTCTTCCGGCAATAATTATAATTTCGCCAGGTGAAAACATCTCCTTCAAAACCTAGGTCCTCAAGATCACAGTCAATGAGGGCATCGCGAAAACGATCCATAGAAGCTTGTATAGGTGGTGCCCCCCCTTGTTTCTCATGGCTGAATAGAATTTCATTGAAATCTCCCATGCATATCCACGGATGGGGACTGTTATGCTTCAAACTATGGAGAGCATGCCACGACAAAGGTTTCATGTCAACATGTGGTTCTCCATAGAAACCTGTAAACCTCCATAACACACCCTCATCCATGTTGACCTCAGCATCAATATAGAAGCGTGACACGCTTAAAATTTTGACAGTAATTCCATTCTTCCAAAACAAAGCTAGTCCACCACTTTAACCTTCACAATTTTTGACCTCCATGTTTGGCAAACCAAGCACCCACCGGAACTTCTGTATTCTCCTTTCATCCATCTTGGTTTCGGATAAAAAAAGAACATCCAGATCCTCCCGTTTATGAACATCGAGAAGTCCTTGAACAGCCCGTGGATTTCCCAACCCCCTGCAGTTCCACGCTACTAGCTTCATCAGCCAGTCCACAGAATAGCAACAAAGAACATGCTCCCATTTTCCTTGACTAGAAGCAGTTCGCACAGACTAAAATTTGTAATTGGAAAACGATATGATGGGAAAGCTCAGCTAGGGGAGCGAGAAATGGCGGCAGGGAAACTCAGATTCTAGGAGCGATGTCGGGCTAAGGGAAACCACTACAAGTAACAGGGCTCAAGCTGGGTGCGAACTAAGGGGATAACGACTACACAAGAGTAGCGACAGTGTAGAAAGGATCTAAAATCTAAGGCAAAATTGGGCCAGATTAGGGAAGAATAGAGGCGGAACAGAAAAACAGGGAAGGAAGCAGGAGATTGGCGAAAGGATTAGGGAACGATGAGAACATGGCGTGGAGATGAGAGGAAGGAATCCAGGGAAGCAAAGATCAAAAGTAAACAAGATCAGGATAGGGGAAGGATTGGGAGGAGGAAGGATTGAGGAAGCAATAACATAACGCCAAAAACGAAAACTTGCACAGCAGCCATCAATCAAATCAATTGAACTTTAGAAAAACAGCGGCGATGAATCTGACCGGGAACAGTGATGCAAATCCAGGAACAGAAAGATAAGGAAAAGGAGATCGAAGATGGGCGGCAACTTGGATTTGGGAAGATGGATGGGATCCAGGAAGAAGCCGAGGAGTGAGAGAAGATCAGAGGAAGAAGAGGTAGGGAAGAGATGGCAGCACACCAGTCGCCGGACACGCGCTGGAAGTCGCCACGGAGGCAAGTCTGGGGGTTCTCGGATCTGAGAAAGAGATCAGGGAAACGAGAAATCTGGGAGCTATATTGTGGATTTAGTGATTGCAGATGGGGATCAAGCGACAAGGTCTGCCGACGAGGTGCGCACAGAGTCGCAACGAAGGCGGTAGAAACAGCACGAAACCGTCACATGCGGACGGACCCTACCTGAGCTCTACGCTACGTGTTTGTGATCACTCCTAGCTACTTAAGCATGGCATGAGAAACTATAATCTCTAATTGTCATTGCAAACATGTTTTATCATAATATGTTGAATCATGGATAATAGGTTAAACATATTTACAAAAACAGAACAAGTCAAGTTCACACCCATTTCTCTCTGCCACAACCAGTTCACCAAATGTCGTCATTATTGCCTTTCACTTGCATGACCGAATGATATGAAAATAATAATAGTGCAAAAGTGCCATTGACTAAGCTAGAATCTGTAAACATTTTATTCAAAAGGAGAAGACAAGGTAATTTTGGCTCTTTATTAGATCAACCATAATGCATATGAGAGCCAGTCAACATTTTCATCGTGGTCTCATGACTCAATAAACTGAAAAGAAATTTAGAAAAAATGAAATATTTTTGGAGTTTTTAGTTTTTCTTGAAGAAAGCAAATTAAAGAAGGAAAAGCAAAAATGAGAAAAACTATTTACACGGAAGAGCTCCCAACAAGCAAGAAGAAGAATCAAGAAATCCTTTTAGGTTTTCTTTTAATTATACAGCTAGCTAAACTAGAAAGAAAAAACGAAAAGAAACAAGAAACATTTTTTTGGGATTTTCTCAAAGTTTTTCAAACACACAAAAAGAAACCGAGAGAAATAAATCTAATAAGTATGATACAATGAAAAAGTGTGGACACCAACAACTGGAATGAAATGTGTGAACATGAATGTAATGTGGGTGGAAATACGTACTCCCCCAAGCTTAGGCTTCTGGCCTAGCTTGGTAATCACCACTCGTATTAGCCATCCGGTCCCACGTTGAAGTGCTGGGGAGCGGGCACCTGAGCGTCCCACTCCTGAGGCTCCTCCTCTGTTGCTGCTGCGATGAAGTTGGTGAGGCCAGCATTGGTAGCAAATTGTGCGAACTCTTGACAGATTCCGGCTCCATCCATGAAGGGGTTATGCAGCCATTCCCACGGCCGCACTTCCGCCATTCTCCAAGTATGGAGGTGAATATCCATTGATTACCCAATGACTCCCTTGGAGTTCTTCTTGGAAGCAAACCTCCTAAAGAAACTCATCTTATTCCTATAGATAAAATTATGAAATTTTTAGTCCACACATTTTTTTGTGAACAAAACTTCACAAGATTGATATCAACTACTCATAAGCATGCATAGAGGCTATATTGAGCATTCAAACTACTTAGAACTCCAAGAATTTAACATGCAATCTCATCTACAGCAGCACCAAGAGTAGATAATTATTCAAAATATAAACCACCAAAGCAAACACTAATTGGACCAACGGAGGAGTCACATACCAAGTAGCAATCCTCCAAAACAGTTTCAAAAATGGAGCTTCGAGCAAAGATATCAAAATCCGCGGGTTTGAGGGCAAGAACATGAGAGAGAGAGAGAGCAATGGTGAGTTTTTTTTGGAGGTAGGGGATAACATGGGATAAAGAGGTAAGTGAGGGTGCCCATGTGGGGACCACAACCCACCAGGGCGCGCCTGGGGTTGCTGTCGCGCCCAGGTGGGTTGTGCCCACCTAGTGCACCCCCTCTGATGTTATTCATACTAAAAATTCAGAAATAATCATAAAATAATCATATTAAATTTTCAGGGCATTCTAAGAACCTTTATTTTTGGGTCATTTTTTTATTGCACGAGAAATTCAGAAAACAGACAAAACATGGCATTTTATTTATTTAACTAAGAAACACAGAAAATAAAAGTTGAGAGCAGAAGGTTATGCTTACTAAATGCATCAACTTCATACCTCTCAAAAATGATCCATTAATAATGTTGATCAAGTCTTATTAACAACCGCTTTTGATTAGCATGAAACTGAAGCACTTTCGTAAAACACTAAGTTACCCCGACAGGGATATGAATGTCCCCAACAATATGCATTTCATATTTCTTTTTGGCAATAGATAGAGGTAGTCGAAAGCTTCCAATAGTGAGTGTCAAAGATTTTTCAATAACATTAATACCATTCACTTGGAATTGTTTCTTTGGAAAGTGCGCCGTATGTTCATTACCATTGATATGAAAAGTGATCTTGCTTTAATTGCAATCAATAACAACCCCTACAGTATTGAAAAAGGGTCTGCCAAGGATAATCGACATGTTTTCGTCCTCGGGCATCTCAAGTATAACAAAGTCAATTAAGATAGTAACATTTGCAACAACAATGGGCACATCCTCAGAAATACCGATAGGCATGGCAGTTGATTTGTCAGCCATTTGCAAAGATATTTCAGTAGATGTGAGTTTATTCAAGTCAAGTCTTTTATACAAAGAGAAAGGCATAATAGTAACACCAGCTCCTAAATCACACAAAGCGATTTTGACATAATTTCATTTGATGGAGCAAGGTATAGTTAGTATTCCCGGATCTCCAAGTTTTTTAGGAATTCCATCATTAAAAGAATAGTTAGCAAGCATGGTGGAGATTTTAGCTTCATGTATTTTCCTTTTATTAGAGATGATGTCTTCCAGATATTTTGCATACGGGGCCATCTTTAAAGTATCAGTTAAGCGAGTGTGCAAAAAGACTGGCCTAAGCATTTCAGCAAAGCGTTCAAATTCTTCATCATCTTTTTTCTTAGTTGATTTAGGTGGAAAGGTCATGGGTTTTTGAACCCATGGTTCTCTTTCTCTTCCATGTTTTCTAGCAACAAAGTCTCTTTTATCATATCTTTTATTTTTAGGTTGTGGGTTATCAAGATTAACAGCTGGTTCTATTTCAACATCATTATCTGGTTGTTTATCATTGTATTGTTGGGTATCTTCATGCACATCATCATTATCTATTTCATCATCACTAGGTGAATGTTCATTACCAGATTGAGTTTAAGCATCAGAAATAGAAACATCATTATTATCAGGAGGTTTCTCTTTCTGAGGTTCACTAGAGGCATGCAAAGTCCTATCATTTTTCTTTTTCTTTTTCTTTCTAGAAGGACTAGGTGCATCAGTTTAATTCTTTGAGAGTCTTGTTCAATTCTTTTAGGGTGACCTTCAGGATAAAGTGGCTCCTAAGTCATTCTACCTCCTCTAGTCATTACTCTAACAAGATGATCATTGATATTATTGTTCATTTCATCAAGCACTTCCTTTTGAGAATTAGCAACTCTAACTGGGTATGAACCATAGAGGCATGTTTTCCTACAGCTCTAGCATCATTGGTAATTCTAAATAACAAGTCACTCAAATGAGCAATCATATCAAAATTGTATTTCAATTTTTTCATAACATTTTCATTGAAGTGATCTTGCTTTCTAATGTAATTATCAAACTCATAAAGGCATTGGCTAGGATGCATATTATAAGGATTGTCCCTTTCATCAAATTTCATTAAAGAGTTTACCTCTACCACATTTGGTGGCGAAGTATCAAGCCCATGTATTTATTCAATAGGAGGTAAACTTTTAACATCCTCTGCTTTAATACCGTTTTCCTTCATAGATTTGTTTTCCTCTTGCATATCTTCTGGACTGAGATATAAGATACCCCTCTTCTTTGGAGTGGGTTTATACGGTGGTTTGGGAAGAGTCCTGTCGTGGAAATAACACGTCAGATGTCCTTAGTGTCAGGACTTAGTCGCGAGGCCAACGCATCTATGTGGTAGCTTGAGAGGGGTTGATCGGGACGAGAGACGCAACACACAAGACAAGGATTTAGACAGCTTCGGGCCCCGGGAAACATCATCCGGTAATAACCCTACATGTTGTTTGTGGCTAGGTCTCATTATGCTCATGAGAGGAGTCGCCGTAAGCCGGCTCCCCCTTTGTGTCTAGCCCTAGATATTGTTTCTTGTTGCTTGTCCCTCTTTGGGGAGCCCTGCCCCTCCTTATATAAGTTAGAGGGGCGGGTTACATGTGGAGTCCTAGTAGGACTAGCCTATCTTGTACTACAAGCCGGATTCAAGTCCAGGTCTTGATTCCTTGTAAGGGAGATACTCCTCACGCCTTTCCTCTTAAGCCGACCTATCATAACGTAAGCCGGCCTTCTGGGCCTTGAGCCTCCTAGGCCCCCGGGTCTTGTCGCTCCTCTGATCCGCTTGCCAGGTCACCCATAAGTTTCCAGGATCGGGCGGGTCACTTAGTGTGTCGTCCAGTCAGGGCGGGTCATTAGTGAGTCGCCAAGTCCGGCCGGGTTATACTTCCGGCAGGGTTACACCGCGGGGTATATCCCCAACATTAGCCCCCAAGTTTAGCTTGGATTTATCCATGGTAAACTTATGCTGCAAAATAGACACAAGAACAAATTTGACAAGTTGTGCTCCGGGTTAAGAATTCTTGTAAACCGGCACCTGAACATCCTTAAGTCCTTGTCATTTCCTTCTTCTAGAAAATCCGGGTCAATAGACCAGCTTCACAATCAATTTGCTTGTAGAAGAAATATTGTAAACAAATAATCCACCTGAGTTGGCTTCCAAAGCGCCGGCTTAAAATTATAGGTCTTGAAATACTCATCTGATTTCAACCGGCCTAAAGGTATAGATCTTGCCGAGTTATAATTTCCAAAATCTCCGGGTTATAAAAACTGATAATTCCTGGTCATGATTGTTTCCAATGCCGGTTCATGGTTGTTGCCAATGCCGGTTCATGATTGTTGATGATGCTGGGTTATGATTGTTGCAAACACCGGGTCATAATGATTGGTGATGCCTGGTCAATCTGGTTTGCTCAAAACTAAAAAATTGGAAGATATTTCTCCCTTATATCCATATTACCCGTAGCCCCAAAGTGCCGGGTTGTCATGCTTGCAGCAACCTGGGACTTGAAATTGCCTTATGCTCATAAAAACTTCAACCAGTGTAGCCCCCAAGGCCCGGGTCATTGTGCAATAATGAGCAGGGACTTTATAAATATGATCATGTAGATTTGAACAGCCATGTGTAGCCCCCAAGGGCCGGCTCAGTAAGATAATATTCAGCTGGTACTTTATATATACTTCTTTGAAAAGAACATCATATAATGTAACCCCCATCATGGGGCGTGAACCCACGTCCACAAGGTTGAGAGCTTTGTGCTTTACCAACTGAGCAGTGGATCTCTTCAATAATAGATGAAAATTTGTGTACCTTGAATTGTTGATAGGAGAAATTGGTAGCCCCCAAGGGCCGGCTCATTTAAAATGTGATGAGTCGGGTCTTCAATAAGTTGAGCAAAAAATAACTTTGCATTAGCCCCCAAGTGCCATGGTGCATGCTGGCAGTGACATGGGACTTGTATATTCGATGTAATCTCGATTTGAATAATGTAGCCCTCAAGTGCCGGGTCGTAAGCCTGCAGCGACTCGGGACTATTCCTTTCATTGTAGAATAAATCATATCCATTGATAAAATAATAGCCATTGCGCTGAAGCGACTTTGAAAACCTCAATCATAACACTGGTTATTGATAATCACAATAGAAATCCAGCCATGTTGGCTATTTAAGATTTGAACAATACAATCCAGTATGAAAACCTCAATCATTCAATATCATCATGAAAATCCAGCCAGTTTTGGCTATTAAAGATTTGAATACCTCATCGGTTGACAAGTAAATCCGGAGTTTAAATACCTGGCGGCTTTTGGCCGATGAGCATTCATTGTAACCCGGTGGCATATAGCCTTTGAGAAAATCAAGAATTAATAACCCTTTTGAGACATCAATTTCAATCTTTGATGATGGGCTTGAACTTGATCATTTATGTAAGCCATAGCTCTCTAGATCCTGCACAGAGTTTAAATAACATATGCCCTGGCGACTTAATATCAAAAGCCAGGGCGGGTAACCACCCAAATATAGTCTTATCCTGCACACAAGTAGATCACAAGATCCCTATGATCCTTTGAATGATACTGCCGGTTTATGTGACCCAGACAGTAAAGTTGATAACTCAACTCTGTAAGAGCCGACACATATGATATTTGTGACAACTCAAATACTTGTGATTGTATAAAAACAGATAAAAATTATGAGGCTTCTAATTTGAATACGACCAGTAAACCGTCCCAAAGGGGTTAAGCTAAGATTCAAATACGATCATATAGCCCATCCCGTGTCGATCAAAGTGGGTATCGACAGCTATGTTCTCTTTGGTTCGAATATGACCTATGTTTGAACAGGAAAACCCCCAAATGACCATTGTAATATTGAATTTGTACTGCCAGGTTATATGACCTGTGTGATAAGGGTGATAACCCAATCCTTAGAAGCCAATGCTTCCATATAAATGATGGTTGTCATAAGCTGGCGACTTATAGTCAAAAGTCAAGCCGGGTTAATCATAAAACACTTATATATATTTGAGATATAATCCCCAAAAGGTCTCAAGTTAAGTAATTGTGGCTACAATAAACTTTACCATAGATAGAATAAAACTTTTTGAGGCTTCTGATTCGGATACGATCAGTAAACCGTTCCAAAGGGGTTAAGCTAAGATTCGAATACGATCATATAGCCCCCAGTGGCTTGGCGATGCCGATCAAGTGGGTATCGACAGCTATGTTCTCTTTGGTTCGAATACGACCTATGTTTGAACAGGAAGCCCCCAAGTGACCATAAGAGTTGTTTAACGACGCTGATTAGAATACGATCCACGTCGCTTCCCAAAGAGGTTGAGCTATGATTCGGATACGATCAAGAAGCCCCCAAGTAGGTTCAGCAGTTTGCTAATCAAAAGGGTATCGACAACTATGTTCTCTTTGGTTCGAATACGACCTATGTTTGAACAGGAAGCCCCCAAATGACCGTATAAATTTTGGCATTGCACCGATCAAGAGGGTACTGATGGCTATGCCCGATGAGTAGGAAGCCCCCAAGTGACCATAATAAGATAAGCCGTAAAGCAGGATACCCATGTTTTGAACCGGAATTTCTTAAACCGGATATTGAGATCCTCAAAGCTTTGTAAGGGACAAATTTACCTTGATTCGGATGTTGAAACGGTTTTGAGAGCTTCAAAGCTTTGCGGGAGAGAGATGTCTCTTGAACCGGATTTTAAACCGGAATTTTCATCAGTATGGTAGTGTCCTCCGGAACCGGGTTATCATCCCCTACCATGACCCGGAGTTCCCGAGTCATGGCACTGTAGCCCCCGAGTTTTAAGACTACTCGAGGAGTTGTCTTGAGACTCTCCATATTTGACCGTGATATAAACCAGTATGAGTCATTCAACACCTCAGTGACATAACTTGTCCTGCACTGGAGAACTTGCAAGCCAGAGTAATTGCTCTTTTAAAGAAAGCAATATATAATAAAAAACATATTGGATGGATTTCACCTGATGTGTTGAGCCGGAATTAATCCGTCGCAGAGTTGATGATCATTGCGGTAAAGTTGAAATCAATGATGGGTGAGTCGGCCACGGGAGCGGACAGATGAGTCGGCCACGGTGTTGTAAGCCGGTGTGGACGAGCAAGTTGTCCTCCTTGTTGTAAACCGGCGTGGTCATAAAAGACGGCCAGGGCATTGTAAACTGGCGCGGTCGCGAGAGACGGCCACGGCGTTGTAAGCCGGCGCGATCGAGAGAGATGGCCATGGCGTTGCAAGCCGGTGCAGGAGTCCGTTGAGTAACGACGACCACCTGCGCCAAAAGATGTTGGCGTGTCTCCACCTCCGCGGTATAATATCAATTTTTATCATAAATAATTTGCCCTGCATAAACAATATTGCAGACCAAGGCAAAGATAAACTTGTTCTTTGACAAAAACAACATGTGATAATACCAACAAACTTGGATGGATATCACCTGATGCGTTAGGCTAGTAGTTATCCACCATGGAGTTGATGATCACCGCGGTGAAGCTGAAATTAATCACGGGTGAACCGGCCGTGGCGTCGTAAACCGGTGCGGTCGAGCGAGTCAATCACAGGAGCAGTAAGCCACTCGGACACCGAGTCGGCCACGGGGGTGGACGGGTAAGTCGCCCATCACATTGTAAGCCAGCACAGACGTGTGAATCGGCTAGCGCGTTGATGTAGATCGGACTGCGGGGGACGGCGGCCTGTGCACGCATTAGTGGATAATCCGTATGGTCCTTATAAACCGGCATGGGTTATCCAATAGCTCAGCGGTATAATAACTCCTGATATGTTAGCCAGAAAATATCCACCGCGGAGTTTGACGATCACCACAGTGAAGCTGAAAATCCATCGTGGGCAAGTCGGCCATGCGAGCAGACAGTTGAACCGGCCGCGGTGTTGTAAACTGGTGCAGACGAGCAAGTTATCATCCGTGTTGTAAACTGGTGCGGACGCATGAACTGGTGGCCAGGGCGGACGGGCGAATCGTCCCTGGTGTTGTAAGGTGGTGCAGATGGGCGAGTCGGCCGGCACGTTGATGTAACCCGGACCGCGATACGCGTGTCCGCGAATGGCATAAAAATTGTCCTGTGTAAAAATATTACAGGACAAAGTAATTGTTTTTTGACAAAAAACAATAAGTGTTTAATACATAAATTTAGATGAATACCACCTGATGTTTGGGCAGACAGTACAACCATCGCAGCATCAGAAGCGGCTTCGAAGTGATGAATCGGACACGGCCTTGTAAGCCGGCACAGACGAGCCAGTTGTCCTCCGTGTTATAAACCGGTGCAGGCGCGTGAACCAGCGGCGAGGGTGGACGGCGAGTCGTCCGTGACGTTGTAAGGTGACGCGAACCGGCAAGTTGGCCGGCGCGTTGATGTAAAAATGGACCGCGATACGTGTGTCCGTGAAGCTGCACGGCACAGCCAAACATGCCTCCGTAGTATAATACCACCATCTTTTTTCATAGCCTTCCTGCATAAAAATATTACAGGCCAGAGTGATCGTTATCGGATGAATTAATATGTACTTATAAAATACATGAGAAAATAACACCTGATATTTTTTGCCGGATGAATACGGACAGCGGATAATGCTGGATGAAAAAATAGTCGCACATACACCGAGGCGTACGTCTATCTCCATGTAGCATTACCACCCACATGGGTTGCTTTTGTCTTTTCCTATTTTTCTGATTAATGATTTCCCTTGATTGTCTCAAAGCAGCAGCAAAGGGTAGAGGTGCTCCGACAGCGCTGCGACACGGTGGCTCACAACAGAAGTAAGACCGCGATACAACGGCTTGCTGCGGCGCCGGCGGTTTGGAATCGCGAACCCACGACAAGAGAGGCATAGTGGGTCAACGAGACCGGTCGCAGGAGGAGCCCAAGCCCGGGGACCATCCGTGTCCGGGTCGCCAAGCAAAATCGCTTGACTAACCAGTCAATTGGAAAACCGATTCAATAATACTCAACATTATTAATCTTCATTACGTACTATTGGGAGTACTTTAGCATTGATTTGGCCCCCACCCTCAAAGTACTAGTACGAGCAACCATTGATCCCTCGGGACTCGTAGCTTGGGATTCTCTATTCTGAGCAGCAACAACTTGGCCGATTGGATCATTGCCTGGATACATAGTAACAATCGGACACGACCACCGATCCTGCAATGGAAACCGCTAACAGCTTCGGTTGACTACCGTGTTTGGCTTCGGCGGAAAAGATCTCCTCTTGATCTTGGCGAGTTATGGCAATTTCACTAATGCGACCCTAATTTCCTCTGGGTCTTACATATTGAACACGCCGTTTTTGACTAAGTGGCAGGTCTTGATGGATTGGTATTACTGCCTCCGATTAGACCACAAGCCGTAGGTACGGATATGATCTGTGGTGGAAAAACTCCTTCGCCTCAGGAAAGTGCCCCAAAAATTGATACGGCTTCGGATCGTTAGATCGCAAGCACACGCAGTGCCGCCATGCAACCCTGACTTCTGATGTAAATCTTTTCAAAACGGCTTTTCTTCATCGTAAAAAATTACGAATTTCTCGGTCCTTGAGAAAGATCCCTTCAAGAACTCAACACCATCGTGCGCAAGCCCCATGGTGGGCGCCAACTGTCGTGGAAATAACACGTCAGATGTCCTTAGTGTCAGGACTTAGTCGCGAGGCCAACCCATCTATGTGGTAGCTTGAGAGGGGTTTATCGGGATAAGAGATGCAACACGCAAGACAAGGATTTAGACAGCTTCGGGCCCCGGGAAACATCATCTGGTAATAACCCTACATGCTATTTGTGGCTAGGTCTCATTATGCTCATGAGAGGAGTCGCCGTAAGCCGGCTCCCCCTTTGGGCGACTTATAGTCCAAACATCATTATTTTTCAATATATTATTCAATAATTCCTCAGCTTGTCCATTAGTTCGTTCCCTGAAAACACAACTAGCACAACTATCTAGGAAGTCCCTAGAAGCATCGGTTAGTTGATTATAGAAGATACCAAGTATTTCATTTTTCTCAAGAGGATGATCAGGCAAAGCATTAAGCAATTGGATAAGCCTCCACCAAGCTTGTGGGAGACTCTCTTCTTCAATTAGCATAAAGTTAAATATTTCCTGGAAGGCAGCTTGTTTCTTATGAGCAGGAAAATATTTTTCATAGAAGTAATAAATCATATCCTAGGGACTACACACACAACCAGGAGCAAGAGTAGTATACCAAGTCTTAGCATCACCCTTTAATGAGAATGGAAATAACTTGAGAATATAATAGTAGTTGATTTTCTCATCATGAGCAAATAGGGTGGCTATATCATTTAATTTAGTAAGGTATGCCACAACAGTTTCAGTTTCATAACCATGGAAGGGATCAAATTCAACCAAAGTAATTAACTCTGGGTCGATAAAGAATTCACAATCCTTATCATCAACAAAGATAGGTGAAGTAACAAACTTAGGGTCACATTTCATTCCAGCACTCAAAGATTTTTCTTTCAGTTTGCATAATAATTTCTTAAGATCATCTCTATCGTTGCAAGCAAGAAAGTCTCTAGTTGTCTCCTCATCCACAACATAGCCTTCAGGTATCTTAGGCAATTCATATCTTAGAGAGCTAGGTCTAATAGGTGTCTCAAGATTTTCAGTTTCAGCTATTTCATCAGTTTCAGTAATTTCATTCTCTTTAGCTCTAGCAATTTGTTCATCAAGAAAATCACCTAGTGGCACACCATCATCAAGCAAGGTACTAGCATCATCATGAGTAGCATTCATAGAAGTAGCATCATCAATAACTTGCAACACACCAGGATTAATAGCATGTGGTGGTGTTGCAAGTCTACTCAAAACATAAGGTGAATCATGTGCAGAGGGTGATGTCAGTTCCTTACCTCCCCTCGTCCTACAGGGAACAATCTTGGTTTTTGTATCCTTCAGATTCTTCATAGTGATAAATTGATAATAATCCCAAGTGACTCAATAAATATAGCTATTGTAACATCCCAAATTTTCAATTTGGAATGTTATACATTAGATCATCATTGCATATCATATTTTATTGCATGTTGGCTCAATCCTAGAAATTCTACGCAACTCAAGGACCCACGGAGAGAGTTGGGGATTTCGTTATTTTCATATTTGAGTTTTCTCAAATTTAGAAAATAGGATCATTTGATTTTAATTATTTTATCTTCAATTATTTCTATAACAAAAATATGAGAGAGGGAATAAAATGACTTTCCCAAAATAAAGAAATATTGGGGATTTAATATTAAAATCAAATAAGATTTTATTTCGGAGTTTTATCGCTATTTTATTTGAATTAGGAAAATGCGCGTTTTTCAAAATTGCATTTAGGCCCCAAATAAATGTTCATCTTGTCCGGCTTGATTTTAGAAGTCGTGAAAAATTTATTTCAGGATTTTTGGAGTCCGTTTAGTATTTCTATTATTTGTTTTTCTACACGTAATTATTTAAAAATAAAAAGATACCGACCTACATGGTCGTGTCCGCCCCGGACTCCTGGCCCGGCCGGCCTTATAAACTAGGAGGCCGACCCGCCACCCCGAGCCGCCCGCCCCGTGGAACCCTAGTGTCGCTACCGCCCGAGCCGCCGCCGCCGCCCCGATCCACCGCCCCGCCGCCGGACCCCCTCGTCGCCGACGCCGCCCGCCCGCCGGAGCTCGCCGCCGACCTCGCCGGACCCCGACCCGAGGTATCCTCCAGTTTTTCTTATAAAACCGCTCGGTTTTTTTTGAAACCCTAGATGCGTTTTTCTTATTAGATCCGGTTCAGATTATTATTTTCGGTTTAGTCTATTTAGCGGACGTTCATCCATACGTTCGTTTTAATGAACGGTTTTCGTTGTTTAGCCGCAGACAGCGAACGTTCGTTCGTTAGCCTGTTTGTCCGTTTTTCTTTTTTTCGGATTTTCCGCGATTATTTCTGATCGCGGTTTCTGATCCAATTTTCGTTCTAGTATAACTTTTTGCTCGTTTATCGGAATCAGGCGATTCAAGCGCCTAGAGTTTCGTCCCGAAACCCTCTTTCCGTTTAACCAACTCAAACAAGTTTTTGCTACTGTAAAATTTGACTTAGGTCTAGATTAGTAAAACGAAGCTTGTTTCTTTCGCCGTTTGAGTATCGTTGCTTCGTTTGATTTGATTCTTTTTGCAAACTGGAGTTCTTAAGTTGAACTTTCTGGTTAGACCTCTTATTTGAGTTTTACCTGTGCATTAGATGAGTGCTTATTGTATGCTTGTTAGTTTGCGATAGAGTACCCGGAGTGCGCCGCTTGCTACTTTGAATCTCTAGGTTTCACGGATCATCAGCAAGGCAAGTAACACTTTGATCATATCTCTTTACTACCCAGTTTTATTGCATTATATCAATCCTTAAACAATTGCATGGTTAGGATCTGATTAATATGTTGGTATGGGAAGTAGATGAGGTAGTACCTATTACTTGTTTTTGTATCAAACCTTTGGGAGTTACTTCTAGGTTTGCTTATATTGCTGTGCTATGCTAGTAGACGTGGATTGGGTGAGTGTATCTATGAGATATGTGAGATTGTTAATTAATGGTTTACTTAAGGTGACAACTTAAATACACATCTGAGTGGATTGAGGCACCTGGGATTCTAGTGATTGCTTGTGTTTTTCTTTATGGACCGCCACCCAGGCTCAAAGGGATCATGAGATTATTCATGCTAGAAACTTCCATGTGCAGCCGCAAGCTACTGTGGGCTCTAGCATTGTTGATTAAGTCGTGTGAACTCTTACAATGGTAGACTAGCAGATGTAGGGGAAAGTAGGTGTAACTGTCTACCCATCGTAAGGTGCAAACGCTTCTGAAAGACTATGTCTCGGTCATCCGTTTCTCAAACACCATGTAGTGCGAGAATCCCAACGGAGGAGATCGAGTCTTGCGGGGAAAAGTGCGCAAACCTTTGCAGAGTGTATAAACTAATAATGGTTAGCTGTGTCCCCGGTTATGGACGTTTTGAGTATCTAGTACTTGGATTATCATGTGAATCTCATCATGTTACTTGAATTAATTTTGTTGTGTTTAATGATGATGCTTAATTGGGATTGAGTTGGGTGAACCTTCTCAATGTTTAACAACCACCATGATAGTTAAATAAAATTTATTCCTTTGCAGTAGGGAAAAATTGGCTTTATGCAAAACTATAACCATAGAGCTTTCCACCAGTGATATATGCATGTAGTGGTAGCATTATTCTGTTCATTACTCTCTATGTGTTACATGCCAGCATATTCCATGTGCTGACCCATTTTCGGGCTGCAACGTTCATGTTGCAGACTTTTCAGAGGACGAGTAAGGTGCCTTAGGTCGTGGTCTTATACTCAGTGATGCCGTTGGAGTTGATGGACTCGCTTATCTTCCAAGCCTTCCGTTGTTATCGTTATTATATGGCCTTAAGCCATATTTATTGTAATAAGCTCTCTTTTGAGACATTAGATGTAATAAGTGTGTGATTGCTACTTTGTTATAAATCATTCAAGTACTGTGCGTGTCAGCATTACTGATCCAGGAATGACACAGATGCACAGAGATCGGACTGTTTGAGGTCTGGTCGCTACAAGATGGTATCAGAGCACATGCTGACTATAGGACACGACCACTAAGCTAAAGCCCTAGATCACTACTTCTCATTTCTGACTCCTCATATTTTCTACTCTTTTAGGATGACGGATGCAAGGAACAAGTTCACGCAACCGGATGAAGGTACACCCTTTGGACGCCACTTGAAGGAAGTCACTAGATACATGAACATCGCAGTACCAAGCTTCACCGGGACCTACATCGCCACTTTACCCGAAGAGGAGCGCTGGATGATTCAAGTTCAAGTTCCAGGAAGGACGTTCATGCCCGTCACTGATCCCATAGAGTTTTCCTTTGATGCACCAACCTGGAGTCTAGGCAAGAGCATGGCAGCCCACATCACCATGGGACGCATTGGAGAAGTTTACCACCAGGATCTCAAGGATACTATCTACTAGATTCGTGGGCGCCGATATGAGAAATGGGAGATGATCAGCACCAGGAAGGATAGATCAATTGCAGCTTTCATCCAGGAGTTAAACCAACACATTCGTCATCAGGAGAACCAGATATGCGCAGGCATGATAGATCTGAAGAAGGCATTGACCAAGATCATGGAGTTGGAGGAAGAACTCAAGTCTACATGCGATGGATATGAGGAGGAAATAATGACAGTCGTGGAGAAGAATGATGATCTGAAGAAGAAGCTAAAAGTATTCATGGGATTTCCCACGACTGGAGGAGAAGACGATGATTGCACTTGCCCGGAGAACTACATCATCATCGACGACACCGACTCGGACCCAGATGATAGCCATGATGACTTTGTTGATGAAGCTGGAGCAGATATCATGGAGTCTTCGACCGATCAATTTTTCTAGTCGACCACCATAACAGTAGTAGTATTCCCCCATGTATATAGTATAGTCCGAGCACTTTTGTAAAGATAGGTAGACCGTTGTATTCCCTTGTTTGCATTGATTGAAGTGATATTGATTGCATTGTCTCATATGCATATCGGTAGTGTTTTTCTCTCTAGACCTCATTCTATTCTATAATCTCATCTCTTCTGAACCCTCAGATGCCTCCGAGACGTGACAATGGATTTGCTTTCCCACCACAGCTCACTCAGTTGACCCAGCAGCACAATGCATTGATGCAGATGCTAGTCCAGAATCAGAATAAGGGGAACAACAACAACAACAACCCACCACCACCACCACCTGTTGATCACTTAGTCCGTTTCTTGAGGCTGAATCCGTCGGTGTTTTCCAGTAGCACCGAGCCGATAGTTGCGGATGATTGGCTCCGCAAGATGGGAAGGGAGTTGACCACTGCAGGATGCACAGGTGCGGAGAAGGTGCGTTTTGCCACACATCAGCTTGATGGACCCGCGGCATCATGGTGGGAGAATTTCACAGCCACTTATCATATCGACACTGTCACATGGGATCAGTTCCAGCAGGCTTTCCGTACTTCCCATGTTTCAGCAGGATCTATGGCCATGAAGAAGCGTGAGTTTCGCAACTTGCGCCAAGGAGGACGTACAGTTGGCCAGTATGTGGATGACTTTAGTGAGCTAGCACGTTATGCCCCAGATGATGTTGCTATGGATGCAGCCAAGCAGGAGAAGTTTCTGGAAGGACTGAATGATGAACTGAGCATGCAGTTGATGATAGCAACCTTCAACAACTACTAGGAGTTGGTAGATAGAGCTCTTATGATTGAAGTGAAGCAGCAGCAGATTGACAACCGCAAGAGGAAGTATGGACAAGGGAAGTACAATTCTGGAGCTCAGCAGAAGCCCCGTTTTACCCCGAATTCGGGAGGACCTTTTCAGCATACCCATGGAGGAGGGAGCTCGCACAACCATAGTGGTCCCAAGAATGGTAATGGGAATGGAGGAAGCAACAGACAGAACCATACCAACCCATCGACCCCAGCCAAGAGGGATCTGAGCCAAGTCACTTGCTACAAGTGTCAGAAGACTGGACATTATGCCAATGAATGTCTTGAAGCTAAGAATGGAAATGGCAATGGGAGATCTGGAAAGAAGCCGAACCCTTTCAACAGGGGACAGGTGAACCACGTTAACGTGGAGGAGGTTGAAGCCCAGCCAGATGCAGTAATAGGTAAGTTTTTGGTTAAGTCATTTACTGCAATCGTTCTTTTCGATACTGGTGCATCGCATTCATACATATCAAGGGGATTTGTGGATAAGTATAAACTTCCCACCAAGGTTCTTAGAACACCCATGTTAGTAAGCTCACCAGGAGCGGAGTATATGGTCAGTCGAGGATGTTTTCAAGTGCCATTGAATATAGGTAGGCATGTTTTCCCCTCGGATTTAATCATTTTGGAATCGCAAGGTTTGGATGTGATACTGGGTATGGATTGGCTATCGATGTATGGAGGAAACATCGATTGTGCCAGTAAGTCGATTTTGCTTACCACCCCAGAAGGAAGAAGGATTAAGTATGTATCACGACATGGGCCTAAGAGGACTCAAGTAAATTCCTTATCAGGAGTTGTATAGGAGGAAGTACCAGTGGTGAAGGATTTCCCTGACATATTTCCAGAGGAGTTGCTAGGCATGCCACCGGATAGAGACATTGAGTTTTTGATTGAGCTTTTGCAAGGCACAGGACCTATATCAAAGAGACCGTAGCGGATGCCCGCCAAAGATTTGGAGGAAATTAAGAAGCAGATTAAGGAGCTATTGGATAAAGGCTATATTCGCCCAAGTTCTTCACCTTGGGGATCGCCAGTGCTCCTAGTGGAGAAGAAGGATGGATTGTTAAGGATGGTTGTTGATTATCGAGGATTGAATGAAGTGACAATCAAAAACAAGTACCCCCTGCCGATTATCAATGACTTGTTTGACCGATTGCAAGGAGCTAAGGTATTTTCCAAGATCGATTTGCGATCAGGATACCATCTGTTGAAGATTCGAGAGCAGGATATACCTAAGACAACTTTTACCACCAAGTGCGGACTGTACGAGTATACCGTTATGTCATTTGGTCTGACTAACGCACCTGCCTATTTCATGAACATGATGAACAAGGTGTTTATGGAGTTTCTGGATAAGTTCGTCGTGGTGTTCATTGATGACATCTTGGTCTACTTGAAGAATGAAGAGGAGCATAAGGAGCATTTGCGTTTGGTACTTGAGAAACTCAAAGAACATCAGTTATACGCCAAGTTCAGCAAATGTGAGTTTTGGTTGAAGGAAGTTGGATTCCTCGTGCATGTTATATCCGGAGAAGGAATAGCAGTAGACCCCACCAAAGTTGTCACTGTTACAAACTGGGAAGCCCCCATGTCAGTGGGAGAAATCCGGAGTTTTCTTGGACTCGCGGGATACTACCGGAGGTTCATTGAGAATTTTTCGAAGATTGCAAAGCCCATGATGGAGTTGTTGAATAAGTACACCAAGTTCAAATGGACTGAGGAATGTGAGGCCAGTTTCCAGGAGTTGAAGAAACATTTGGTTACATCACCAGTGTTGATTCTGCCTGATCAGTGCAAGGATTATGAAGTATATTGCGACGCTTCTCATCGAGGACTTGGAGCAGTGCTTATGCAGGAGGGAAGAGTTGTTTCGTATGCCTCACGACAACTTAAACCCCATGAGTTGAATTATGCTACACATGATTTGGAGTTAGCAGTCGTAGTTCATGCATTGAAGACATGGAGACATTTTCTCATCGAAAACCATTGTGAGGTGTACATGGATCACAAGAGTTTGAAGTACATCTTCACGCAGAAGGAGTTGAATCTCAGGCAAAGGAGATGGTTGGAGCTCATCAAGGATTATGATATGAGATTGCATTATCACCCCGGAAAGGCTAATGTAGTAGCCGATGCGTTGAGCCGCAAGAGCCATGTCAACACACTCATGACCGGAGAGTTACCAAAGGAGTTAGCCGAGGATCTTCACGAGCTATGTTTGGAGATAGTTCTGAGAGGCTATGTAGCCGCATTGGAGATTCAGTCTACTTTGATGGATAAGATCAGAGAAGCTCAGAAGACTGACAAGGAGATTGCCGAGATAAAGGAGAAGATGAGCAAAGGAAAAGCTAAAGGATTTCGTAAGGATGAGCACAATACCCTATGGTTTGAGGACCGTGTTTATGTGCCTAATGATCTAGAGATCAGGAAGTTGATTCTGCAAGAGGCCCATGATTCGCCGTATTCGATTCACCCAGGAAATACCAAGATGTATTTGGATTTGAAAGACACTTTCTGGTCGACCGGAATGAAGAAGGATATTGCGGAGTATGTAGCAGTATGTGATGTATGTCAGAGAGTGAAGGCAGAGCATCAGAAGCTAGCAGGATTGCTACAGCCATTGCCGATACCCGAATGGAAGTGGGATAAACTAGGCATGGATTTTATGACGGGATTGCCTAGGACTCGTTCAGGCTATGACTCGATATGGGTTGTAGTCGATCGTTTGATGAAGGTAGCTCATTTCATCCCAGTGAAGACCACTTACACCAGTGCTAAGTTGGCAAAGATATACATGACCAGGATCGTATGTTTGCATGGAGTTCCGAGGAGCATTGTATCAGATAGAGGAACCCAGTTTACCTCAAAGTTCTGGAATCAGTTGCATGAAACTTTGGGTACCAGGCTAGAGTTCAGTACAGCCTTTCATCCGCAGACAGATGGACAGACCGAGAGAGTCAACCAGATTCTGGAGGACATGCTAAGAGCTTGTGCGCTAGATTATGGATCTAGTTGGGACGACAATTTGCCATATGCGGAGTTCTCTTACAACAACAGTTATGAATCCAGTTTGAAGATGGCACTTTCGAAGCTCTGTACGGAAGGAGGTGCATGACACCGTTGTTGTGGGATGAAGTTGGAGACCGCCAGTTGTTTGGACCAGATTTGATTAAGGAGTCTGAACAGAAGGTGAAGTTGATTCACGATAGGCTCAAGGTAACCCAGTCCAGGCAGAAGAGTTATGCAGATTCAAAACGCAAGGAGACAGTCTACAAAGTCAGAGACAGAGTTTATCTTCGTGTATCCCCACTTCGAGGAGTTAAGGGCTTTGGAGTTGAGGGAAAGTTAGCGCCACGTTTTGTCGGACCATATAAAGTTTTGGAGCGTATGGGAGAAGTTGCTTAAAAGTTGGAATTACCCGAAGGATTGTCAGGAGTTCACGATGTGTTTCACGTTTCCTAAATGAAGAAGTGCCACGCGGAGATGGCTGATATACCGCTGAGAGATACCGTGCCACTGGAAGCGATTCAGTTGGATAGTGATTTAACCTATGAGGAGAAACCAGTCAAGATTCTCGACTATGCCAGCCGAGTCACGCGCAGCAACGTTATCAAGTTTTGCAAAGTTCAATGGAGCCACCATACCGAGGATGAAGCCAACTGGGAGCGAGAGGAAGATCTACTGAAGGACCACCCTCACCTATTTTCTAGCCAACCCAAATCTCGAGGACGAGATTCATCTTAAGGGGGGTAGGTTTGTAACATCCCAAATTTTCAATTTGGAATGTTATACATTAGATCATCATTGCATATCATATTTTATTCCATGTTGGATCGATCCTAGAAATTATACGCAACTCAAGGACCCATGGAGAGAGTTGGGGATTTTGTTATTTTCATATTTGAGTTTTCTTAAATTTTGAAAATAGGATCATTTGATTTTAATTATTTTATCTTCAATTATTTCTATTACAAAAATATGAGAGAGGGAATAAAATGACTTTCCCAAAATAAAGAAATATTGAGGATTTAATATTAAAATCAAATAAGATTTTATTTCGGAGTTTTATCGCTATTTTATTTGAATTAGGAAAAATGCGTGTTTTTTGAAATTGCATTTAGGCCCCAAATAAATGTTCATCTTGTCCAGCTTGATTTTAGAAGTCAGGGAAAATTTATTTCGGGATTTTTGGAGTCTGTTTAGTATTTCTTTTATTTGTTTTTCTGCGCGTAATTATTTAAAAAAAAGATGCCGACCTACCGGGCCGTGTCCGCCCCGGACTCCTGGCCCGGCCGACCTTATAAGCCGGGAGGCCGACCAGCCAGCCCGAGCCGCCCGCCCCGCGAAACCCTAGCGCCGCCGCCGCCCGAGCCGTCGCCGCTGCGTCGCCGTCCCGAGCCGCCGCCGCCGCCCCAGAGCCGCCGCCGCCGCACCGATCCGCCGCCCTGCCGCCAGACCCCCTCGCCGCCGATGCTGCCCGCCCGCCGGAGCTCGCAGCCGACCTTGCTGGACCCCGACCCGAGGTAGCCGCCGGTTTTTCTTATAAAACCGCTCGGGTTTTTTTCGAAACCGTAGATGCGATTTTTTATTAGATCCGGTTCGGTTTATTTTTTTCGGTTTAGTCTATTTAGCAGACGTTCGTCCGTACGTTCGTTTTAATGAACGGTTTGCGTCATTTAGCCACAGACAGCGAACGTTCGTTCGTTAGCCTGTTCGTCCGTTTTCCTTTTTTTTGGATTTTCCGCGATTATTTCTGATCGCCATTTGTGATCCAATTTTTGTTCTAGTATAACTTTTCGCTCGTTTATCAGAATCAGACGATTCAAGCGCCTAGAGTTTCGTCTCGAAACCCTCTTTCCTTTTAACCAACTCAAATGGACCAACACCCAGGCTCAAAGGGATCATGGTTTACTTAAGGTGGCAACTTAAATACACATCTGGGTGGATTGAGGCACCTGGGATTCCAGTGATTGCTTGTGTTTTTCTTTATGGACCAACACCCAGGCTCAAAGGGAACATGAGATTATTCATGCTAGAAACTTCCTTGTGCAGTCGCAAGCTACTATGGGCTCTAGCATTGTTGATTAAGACGTGTGAACTCTTACAGTGGTAGACTAGCATATGTAGGGGAAAGTAGGTGTAACTGTCTACCCATCGTAAGGTGCAAACGCTTCTAAAAGACTATGTATTGGCCATCCGTTTCTCAAACACCATGTAGTGCGAGAATCCCAACGGAGGAGATCGAGTCTTGCAGGGAAAAGTGCACAAACCTCTGCAGAGTGTATAAACTAATCATGGTTAGCCATGTCCCTGGTTATGGACGTTTTGAGTATCTAGTACTTGGATTATCATGTGAATCTCATCATGTTACTTTAATCAATTTTGTTGTGTTTAATGATGATGCTTAATTGGGATTGAGTTGGGTGAACCTTCTCAATGTTTAACAACCACCATGATAGTTAAATAAAATTTATTCCTTTGCAGTAGGGAAAAATTGGCTTTATGCAAAACTGTAACCATAGAGCTTTCCATCAGCCGTATATGCATGTAGTGGTAGCATTATTTTGTTCATTACTCTCTATGTGTTACATGCCAGCATATTCCATGTGCTGACCCGTTTTCGGGCTGCAAAGTTCATGTTGCAGAATTTTCAGACGACGAGTAAGGTGCCTTAGGTCGTGGTCTTATACTCGATGATGCCGTTGGAGTTGATGGACTCGCTTATCTTCCAAGCCTTCCGTTGTTATCGTTATTAGATGGCCTTAAGCCATATTTATTGTAATAAGCTCTCTTTTGAGACATTCGATGTAATAAGTGTGTGATTGCTACTCTGTTATAAATCCTTCAAGTACTATGCGTGTCAGCATTACTGATCAATGGATGACACTGATGCACAGAGATCAGACTGTTTGAGGTCTGGTCGCTATAGCTATGCTCCCCGGCAACGGCACCAGAAAAAGGTCTTGGTAACCCACAAGTATAGGGGAACACAACCGTTTTCGAGGGTAGAGTATTCAACCCAAATTTATAGATTCGACACAAGGGGAGCCAAAAAATATTTGCAAGTATTAGCAACTGAGTTGTCAATTCAACCACACCTGGAGATTAATTATCTACAGCAATATGATCAGTAGCAAAGTAATATGATAGTTTTGATAGTAGTAGTAACATTAGTAGTGACGGTAACAATATTATCAATGATTTTGTAGCAGTTGTGACAGCAGGAATAGCAATATTAACTTAGCAGAAAGAATATGTGGAAAATCGTAGGCTTCATTGGATGATATTCATCATATCATAGTCATAACCTAGGGCGATACAAAACTAGCTTCAGTTCATAAATATAATGTAGGCATGTATTCCGTAAATAGTCATACGCACTTATGGAAAGAACTTGCATGACATCTTTTGTCCTACCCTCCCGTGGCAGCGAGGTCCATAATGAAACGAAGGGATATTAAGGCATCCTTTTAATAGAGAAACCAGAACAAAGCATTAGCACATAGTGAATACATCAACCCCTCAAATTACGGTCATCACTGGAAAGTATCCCGAATATTGTCAATCCGGGGTTTACGGATCATAACACGCAATAGGTGACTAGAATGCGCAACATCGGATCTAGAATATAGATATAATGGTGAAAACATAAACAGTTTAGATCTGAAATCATGGCACCCGGGCTCAAAGTGACAAGCATTAAGCATGGCAAAGTCATAGCAACATCAATCTCAGAACATTATGGATATTAGGGATCAAGCCCTAACAAAACTAACTCAATTACATGGTGAATCTCATCCAACTCCTCACTGACTAGCGGGCCTACGAAGGAATTACTCACTCCCGGTGGGGAGCATCATGGAATTGGCAATGAAGGAGGGTTGGTGGTGACGAAGGTTGAAGATCCCCCTCTCCGGAGCCCAAAATGGACTCCAGGTCTGGCCTTCCGATGAATAACAGGAGGTGGTGGCGGCTCCGTATCGTGAAATGAGATAATTCTTCCTCCCTGATTTTTTCTAGAAAAATAGGTATTTATGGTGTCAGAATCAGGGTTTGCGGGGCCACCAGGTGGGCACAACCCACCTAGGCGCTCCAGGAGGGGGCACCCTGGTGGGTTGTGCTCCCCCAGGGACCCCTCCCTCCGGTGGTTCTTGGCTCCAATGTTTTTCTTTTATTGTATAAAAATTCTCCAAATTTTTTGTTCCATTCTGAGAACTTTTATTTCTACACAAAAACAACACCATGGTAGTTTTGCTAAAAACATCGTCAGTCCGGGTTAGTTTCATTCAAATCATGAAAATTAGAGTCCAAACAAGAGTAAAACCGTTAGGAAAAGTAGATACGACGGAGACATATCATTCATGTCCTTCCTCCTACGAGGCTTGGGCTTTCCCATTCACCCCTTCCCGAGGGGTTTGTGGAGTTTTACGGGATCCAGCTCCATAATCTCACCCTAGGATCCATTTTGCATATATATCTCAGGCTACGTTGCCCTTTGTGAGATGTTTTTGGGCTGTGAGACCCATTTCGAATTATGGAGAAATACTTTTGCCTCATCCCCCGCACCCGGGGAGGGACGATCTTTGAGGTCAGCGGAGCCGAAGTATGGCGTATTGTCGGAACGGGGTACCCAGTTGGGACCCCAAAAAAGGATTCCGAGGAATGGACCTCATAATAGTTTTACATTGAAGATGTCCCCCTATTTGATCTATCTCGGAGGGGTCTGCCCAAACACTCGTTTGTTCCTCCGAAGAAGCGGTTCAACTGGCGACCAAAAAGCCCTTCCCAAGAGGAAAGTGCCGAAGTAAAGCGCCTGGCTGCTCAAGTGAGGTTGTTAGCTCACGACAGGTTAACCATCATTAACGTGATGGGTGTTGCCATTACTTGATGCGTTCAACCTCTACAACAATGGATGCACCCCCTATGGTGTTACAACGGGACGGATCATGTGACATGTTCCAAATGGAAGGGACCTGCCAACCAAGGAGCAATGGCAGCCATACTGGTTGATCTCTTTAAAGGAGAAGAGCAAGAGTTTTCCCGGATAAGGCCCAAGGATGGTTACTCGAGCTATAATCCCATTGAATGGGTGAGTTCGGCTACACTTTATAGGATGTTATGTCCATTTTTGTTAATTGGATCTTCTAACTTTTTGAACAGAAGGCGCTGGATCAAGATAGTCAGCTTCCCTTCTCCTCAACCAGAGAGCCATTCCCGTGACAATGACCTTGTATTTCACAATGATCCAGAGACGTCAATCGATTTCGAGGATGGAGTCTTTTACCAGGAGAGTCTCGACGACTCTAAAGTAGCACTTTTGGTCGATCAACCCGGGACACTCCCCTCTAATGCTATAAGTGACAAAAAGGCTTCTTCCCGAAAAGGGCGTTCACCTCCCATTGTTCCGGATACGATGACTTCTACCACCAAGGGTTGTCGCACATTGCACCAAACACCAGTGAGAGCGGCGCCGGCGTCGTAAAACGTCAAAACGTGGGTCGGCCGCGGGAGTTACATCGACCACGCCTAAGGCTAAGAGGTAATATGTTCAACGCATAGTTCAACACTGTCATCCATGATAGCCGCTGCAAGCACTCATGATCTTTGCTGAGACCTGCAGGACATATGTAGAGCGACCATCGCCCGAGGACATTAAAGAGTGTAAGTGCATCTAGTGCCCCTTAGTGATTTTGGTGTATTGAAGACTTATAGGTTAAGGGACTAATATGTTTGTGAGTGTGTCGGTGTACAAAAGTATGGGTTCCTTCTATACCCCTTACTTGTGTATGGGCAGTCGTAGCCACACCTGTGGCCGGGCCCGGCAGGGCAGCAGAAGACAGAACACAAGACTGCCAAGACAGCACTCAATACAGTAAACAAAGAGCAGAGGACAGGCTGAACCTCCACCAGTAGTATCCTTGCCGGGGCAGCGTATGTAGCCCTGGCAAGCTCCTTGTCGGGGCAACCTACACCGGACCAGCAAGGCCATCACCCTTGAGGCTGAGAGCTCTGACACAATCGACAATGTTAAGGCCAAGATTTGAGAACGCATGCGTGGTAGCATGCAGATCTTCATGAAGATTGATGGCCTGCGAGTCCACGTGGGACCAAAAGACAAAGACCCCCGACAAGACCCTTGCCGGCGACGACTCCGAGGCCCCGGGCAAGCCTTGCTGGGGATGATTATTGGGCCACGGCCAGGCCCGCGCCCGGCAAGGATTCGCCACCTCACCACCACTCTAGTGCAACGACCAGTGTGCCAACTAAGCAGGCACCTATGTGGCGGCATGCAAATCTTCATGGAGGCTCTACCACCATGCCAACACAGCAGCTAGCTAGCCAGTGTGGCGCTACATGCCTCGTCAGCCTGGACGAGTGTCGAAGCAAGGAGGGGCGACGATGGATGGGACGACTCCTATTTGCCATCCTCGATAAAGTAAGAGGGCACGTAGGCAGCGCATTAAATGTGCTTGTCCTACGGCGCCAAGCGATAAGCTCATGCACTGTAGCTCACTTTCCACCTCCTGTGTGCCACTGTGGCAACCCCTTTACGTATAAAAGGAGGCCCAAGGCATACTGAGGGAGGATTCGAACGTTTTGGACTATGCATGCACCGCAACTAGTTCAAAAGCTCAAGAACACACATATCCAGACAAGCAGGACTAGGATATTACGCATCTTTGCAGCCCAAACCTAGGTAAAAATCCCCTTGTGCTGACTACTAGACCTGCTCTTCGTGCAGCTACTCTCCCCACCGAGTGTAGAAGGGATCGCCCCTGATCCCATAGGTGTTCGTTTCCCTGATAGAGTGTACATAGGCTCTATAAGACAATGAGGAGTTTGTTATTTACAATGAAAGTTGACCCTTAAAAATGTATGTCTTCAGCTGAAGACTTTGGTTCTCCTGAAGATTTTGAAAGTGAAGAAATTGGTGTGACCTTGAATTCTTGGATATTCATGCGAGGATTATGAAGCGTGAAGACTTTTGTTTTCGTAGTTTCATTTTCTCTTTCTTGAGTCATAGGAAACACTGTACTATTAAAGGGGGTCGAGATAATACTAAGGAAAGTGATTTCCAAGTGATGCTCAACTCAAAATCCTACACCTACCCAATCCTTTCGAGTGAAGCCATTGGAAATCTCATATCAGTTCAGTCAATTTCTTCAGTGATAGAGACGAAGATCTTCTGGTCTCTAAGGAATTTGTTCTGACTGAGGAGTTAGGAATTTGCCAGTGCGGATTGCTTACACAGTGAGGAACATGATAGCCCCGAGGATTTTGAACCTCAAATATCTGACTATTGTTGTGCTATGCGCTAGCTGTCCCAAAATATTTACCCACCTAGAGGTCATACCATTGAAGGGCATTTATGTCTTATCATGTCGGGCTGCTCTCTAGGCTACAAATAGCCACCCCCTACAACCACTAGCTGGTTGGCTGCTCCAAGAGAAACTGACACTTGTCATTGAGAGCATCCCATCCTCCAAGAACTTTGAGCGAATATCATCAAGTGAGGAAAAACCCAGAACCCAAACACCTACAACCCAAAGTGATTGAGCATCACTGAAGAGATTGTTCCTATGTGGAACCGATGCTTATTACCTTTGAGGACTGTGCATCCTCCACAAGGTTAGGCGTCATGGTCTGAGCATCCAAGAGGAATTGTGGATCGCCGAGTGACCAAGTCTATGAAGGTTTGGAAGTCACCTGAAGACTTACCTTGAGTGATTGGGCGAGGTCTGTGTGACTTTAGCTCAAGGAGAATACAGTGAGGACTTTGTGTCCGGGACTGTGTGTCCTCGGGTTTAAATACCCAGCCGCTCCAACCAGACGTACAACTGTCACAACAGTTGGAACTGGTCTACCAAATCATTATCTTCACCAAGCCAATTGGTTCTATTTCCTCAACCCTTCCATTTCCTCATTCATGTGTTGATGAACCTGATCATTACTATTTGAAGACTTTGACTGAAGACTTTCTCTGTTTCCTCAATCCTATTTCTTCAGTCACATAGTCTTCTGCCTGCTTATCCTCTTTTCACACTATCTGTACTCTGTGCTTGTTTTCATTTCATCATGATGACTATGCTTTTACTCTGTTATGCTTTTACCTGAGTACTTATTCTACTGCTAGTGTGTCGTTGCTTAGGAATTTCTTCACCTAGAAATTCCTTAGTGACGAATTTGTAAAAATCGCCTCTAGTCGATATAACGCACTTTCAATTAGTACCAGAGCAAGGTACTCCCTTATTCTGTGTGATTTTGGTTTAACCACCTGGAGTATTAGTTAAGTCGACTGCAGGAATGATCAAGGTCTCGGCTAGGTGTCCTACCTTTGATGGGACGGACTACCCCTACTGGAAGAACAAGATGTGCATGCATCTTGAGGAAATTGATAATGATCTCTGGTATATTGTGGAAAATGGTGTTCCCTTAGTCACTCCGACTGTGAATGCTGCTGATGTGAAGAGATTTAAGCAACTCGACTCACGAAGAATATCATATGTGGTCATCTAAGAAAAGGACAGTACGGCGGAGTGAGTGCTTTGGAAACAACAAAGCTGATCTGGGACAGGTAGTCCAAGGTCAATGAGGGAGTCTCCACTCAACGTGACTCCTGAGTTGATGTTCTTTGCAATCTCTTCAACCGCTTCAAAAGACTCGACAACGAAAATGTTCAGCCAACCTTCGATCGCCTCACTGACATCTCAAATGAGCTTCAAGCACTTGGTGCCACTGACATCACCGACCATGAGGTGGTGAAGAAATTGCCGAGATCACTTGATTCCTCATTCGATACTCTTGCACTGATGATTCAAGAGCGAGGAGACTACAAGTCACTAGATCCTGCTGATATCCTCGAGAGGCTAAATACTCATGAGTTCCAGCTTGCTGAGAAGAGAGACCTCTATGGGCCGAGCTATGGACGATCACGCGCACTGAAGGCCAAGGCAGTCTCTGAATATGAAGGTGAAGATTCTGGTAGCAGCCTTGGTGATCCTGAAGAACTGAGCCAGGAGCTACCAATGCTCGTGAAGAAATTCCAGAAGTTCTCTCGCCGTGGTCGCTTTGGAAAGTCTTCAAGAAGTGATGATTCCTCATCTTGTGACTAGAAAAAGAGGACTTGCCAAAAAATGCAAGAAACCTGGTCACTACATGTCTGATTGTCCTTGGTGGGAAAAGGAATCAAAGAAGAAAAGGTACAAAGATGACGATTCTGATGACTCAAAGGAGAATAAGAAATCTTCAAAGTCCTCATCATCAAAATCTTCAAAGTCTTCATCTCACAAGAAGAGCAGTTCCAAGAAGGCTCGGACATTTATTGGCAAGGAAATGGACTCTGAAGCTGAATCTGAGGAAAATGTGGAAGAGGAGGAATCTGAGGAGTCATACTTTGGTGTGGCGACCTAGCCCTCGCTACTGCTTACGTCAGCAAGTCCATCTTCAATGCTGAAGAAAATGACCTCCCCAACACTGCTGACAAGAGCGTCGATGACTATGCTCCCACCTATTGCTTCATGGCAAAGGGTGACAAGGTACTCAAACATCCCCCCTCTGAATCCAGTAAGGATGAATCTGATGACAATCTCAAACCTAGCTATTCCAAACTTGCTAAGATTGCTGTCAAACAACAAAAGGCTTTAGAAAAGGTTCAAAATCTGCTAGACAAAAGCGATGACCTGTTGGGTGAGGAATTCAATCGACTAAGACTTTGACTGATAATCTTCAGAGACTTAAGTTTAAGTTTGACAATCTTCAAGGTCATCATAACTCTCTCTTAACTGATCATGAGAAGCTTTCTTATGAATTTCTTCAGAGAAAGCAAGATCTTGAGAAGTTAAAAGTGAGTTATGAAGATCTTCAAAAGGAAAATGTTTCATTGCTTGCTCAATAGATCAGTTCCCCTCAGGAAGAATTTATTCCACCAGGTTTGAAATGCATTGAGCGTGAATCTACTAATTCTTCACCTGGATGTTCAAATGCTTCTATTGCTACAAATTCTTCAACTGTCTCTGTGGTCACAAATTCCTCATCTAAGGATACCACAAGTATCACTAACAATAATGCAGGGTTGAAGGAATTGTATGTGGCAGGCATATACAAAAGGCTCAAAGGGCATCCGACTCTTTGTGATGTGCTCAAAAAGCATATCTTGAACAGGAACCCTAGGAAAGAGGGTATTACCTTTGAGAGGAAACTCAATGCTGATGGGACCTACTGGAAACCTGAGCAGTACCCCAAAACCACATGGGTTGCTGCAAACGGACCTCCTGTAGATCCATGCACTTTATCTGGCTTTACTTGTGAATCTACATATTCCTCTGATGAGTCATTTGACTCCAACTATAAATTGTTCAAGAATCAGAATGGTGAAGTATTTGCTCGATATGTTCCAACTAACTACAGGAACGGTTCCCCTATGAAGAAAATCTGGGTTCCCAAAAGGTGCCTTTAAAGTCTCCATGTGAATGTCATCATGACACCATCTGTGAAGAATAGAAACCCCAGATCAAATTCTTCATATGGATACAAGTCCTCATATGGACCAAATTCTTCATCTGGATCAAATTCCTCACGTGGATCCAAATCCTCATATGAAAATCATTGTGCTAACACTTCTGTTTCGCAGGGAAAGTCTAAAGGCTATGAATATGTGTATTATTCTTCAAACCATTATTTTCATAAGTCCTCGAAGAATTTCTCTGCTTATTCATATGCTTATCCTAACCCCTCTTCTGTGAAACGAAGGGCACTGGCTTCTATGCCATCTTACTCTTATGGAGCTCGCAGAATGATGAACTCTTTGCCACCCCTCCAGATGTGGGTGGTGAAGAAAAGAACTAATCTCTTATGCAGGGTCAGGTCTCCAAACGAACTTGATCGTCTGAAGAATTTGCTGGAGACCTGAATATGCTTGAATGGACGCAAGCTAATCATGAAAAATTAATTATTCATTTCTCATGTCCTCATATTACTATATATGTTATACTGTTGATGAAATTCAATCTGATGAAATTGATATCATATTCTTCATTGATGAAGTATATGGGTTCATAAGTTCCACTAATTCGTCTGCAGGATGAACAACCCAAAGCTACTGAGTGGGTCCTCGACAGTGGATGTACAAATCACATGACCGGTGACAGGAACTTATTGATGGACACTGCTTTATCTCCATCTCATCTGAAGCATATCACCTAAGCTGACAAAGGCAAAAGCAAGGTATTGGGTCTATGTAGGGTTGCAATCTCAAAGGATAGACACATGGACAAAGTCATGCTTGTCGAGTCCTTAGGATTCAACCTCATGTCTGTCTCAATGCTTTGTGATCTTGATATGGTTGTCGTCTTTGGCAAATATTGCTGCATTGTGCTAATGGAATCTGACAATTCCAAAGTCTTCGAAGGCTTTAGGAGAGGAGACTTGTATATTGTTGATTTCTCTGCAGGACCACATCCTGCCACATGTCTATTTGCAAAAGCTTCAGAAGGCTAGTTATGGCATCGATGACTTGGTCATGCTGGGATGAGGAACTAGCATACACTCGCGAAGAAGAAGCATGGCATTGGCATCGAGGGTGTCAAATTCCACAAAGATCATCTTTGTGGGGTTTGTGAAGCTGGAAAGATCACCAGAGCCAAGCATCCCTCAAAGACTAACATGACCACTTCTTGTCCCTTTGAATTACTTCACATGGATCTCTTTGTCCCTACCCATTATGCCACATTCACTAATTCTGCATGTTGATATTGCTTTGTCATTGTTGATGATTATTATCGTTGCACATGGGTGCATATCATCACTTACAAAAATGAAGTGCAGGAAGTCTTCAAACAATTTTCCTCCAGAGCATCTACGAACTTAGGTGTGAAGATCAAGCATATCAGGAGTGATAATGTGACTGAGTTCAGGAATACTGGTCTTGATGACTATCTTGATGAACTTGGTAGTTGTTGTTGTTGAGCGCAAGAACCAAACTCTTGTTGAGATGGCTCGCACTATGCTTGATGAATACAAGACTCCATCGCGTTTCTGGCCTGATGCTATTGATACTGCATGCCACATCATCAACAGGGTATATCTTCACAAATTCTTCAAAAAGACATCATATGAACTCCTCACAGACAAGAAACCCAATGTAAGTTATTTCAAAGACTTCGGTGCTAAATGCTGGATTAGAGATCCTCCTCACAACTCTAAATTTGCACTCAAAGCACATGAGGGTTTTATGCTTGGTTATGAAAAGGACTCGCACACCTACAAAGTCTTCAACACCTATCATCACAAGGTTGTTGAAACTGTAGATTTGCTGTTCGATGAGACTAATGGCTCGCAAAGAGAGCACCTACCTCCTGTGCTAGATGAAATGTCACCTGAGGAATCCATCAAGTTCAAATCTACCGAGGATGTCATCCCTACTGAAGAATCTGCTGAAGAAGTCATTCCAGATTGTGAAGAAAATCATGCTGGTGCTACTTAAGAAAATGGCCCTGAAGAAAATGTCGTGCCAAATCAAAGTCGTCAACCTTCTCATCCTCGCTTTGCAAATGAAAGTGCAGATTGAGAGAATCATCGATGACATCAACGCACTATGTCCTTGCATGCGCTCAAAAGCTTCACATTTGTCTAAATTTTGTGGGCATTTTGCATTTGTCTCTATCATAGAGCCCACCAAAGTTGATGAAGCATTTCTGGAGCCTGAGTGGATTCAAGCTATGCAAGAAGAATTACATCAATTCGAGCTCAATAATGTGTGGGAGCTTGTCAAGCGACCAGACCCACGCAAACACAATATCATCGGCAGAAAATGGATCTACCGCAACAAGCAAGATGAAAATGGCCTTGTGGTGAGGAATAAGGCTCATCTTGTAGCTCAAGGCTACACACAGGTTGAAGGAATTGATTTTGATGAAACTTTTGCACATGTTGCTAGACTTGAGGCTATTCGCATATTGCTTGCTTATGCTAACCATCATAATATCATCTTACATCAAATGGATGTGCAAAGTGCATTCCTCAATGGTAAGCTTGAGGAAGAAGTGTATGTTGCTCAACCACCAGGTTTGAGGATCCAAAACTTCTAGACCACGTCTTCAGACTCAACAAGGCCCTCTATGGCCTCAAGCAAGCTCCTCGGGCATGGTATGATACATTGAAGGAATTCCTCATGAAGAAACGCTAAACCCGGTTCACTTGACCCAACTCTTTTCACCAAAGCATATGATGATGAATTATTCGTGTGCCAAATATATGTTGATGATATTATGTTTGGCAGTACTAACTAACGTTACAGTGACGAATTTGCCTATACGATGAGTGAGGAATATCAAATGTCTATGATGGGAGAGTTGAAATTCTTCTTAGGTCTTCAAATTCGTCAACAACACAATGGCATATTCATATCCCAGGAGAAATACCTCAAGGATGTGTTGAGGAAATTCGGCATGCAAGATTGCAAAGGCATCAAAATCCCTATGCCCACAAATGGCCATCTATGCACCGATGAAAATGGTAAAGACTTCAACCAAAAGGTGTACCGCTCCATGATTGGCTCTTTATTGTATCTATGTGCATCTAGGCCGGATATTATGCTTAGTGTTTGCATGTGTGCCCGATTTCAAGCTACACTGAAGGAATCTCACCATAAGGCTGTGAAGCATATTCTTCGATATCTAGCTCACAGTCCAACACTTGGATGATGGTATCCCAAGGGCACGGCTTATGATCTCATTGGATATTCTGATTCTGACTATGGTGGTGATTGGGTGGATCGCAGTAAAGATCACGCACATGTCATTTCCTCGAACGATCATTGGTATGTTGGTCCTCGAAGAAGCAGAACTGCGTATCACTCTCTACTGCTGAAGCTGAGTACATTGCTGCTGGATCTTGCTGTGCTCGATTGCTATGGATGAAGCAAACCCTCAAGGACTATGGCATCAATGTGAAGAATGTGCCACTCTACTACGACAATGAGAGTGCTATCAAGATTGCTCACAACCAGTTCAACACTCGAAGACAAAGCACATCCAGACTCGTCATCATTTTCTTCATTACCATGTGTTGAAGGGCGACATCTCCATCGACCACGTGAATACTGAAGATCAGCTCGCAGATATCTTCACAAATCCCTTAGATGAGAAGAGATTTAGCAAGTTGCGGTGTCAGCTAAATATCTTAGAATCTTCGAATGTTCTTTGAAAAGGACACACATCCTAACACTTATGCAAAATTGATGACTTAGATGTGCAACACACGAAGTAACATTTTTCTTCAATCAATGAAGACTAACCCTCTAAGTGTGAAGAAATTAATGAAGAATTTGATTCTCAGAACCCTACGACAATTGTACACGGTGTCTGAAATCATCATTCTTATACGGTGGGTTACGCCACCAACCAAAGTTGAAAATCTTCAATTTGAGTTTTTGCAATTTTTCATTTTTTCAAATTCTTCAACTTTGAAATTTCCTCGGTCTTTCCGACTATGTTCTTCATTTCTATATATATATTTGAGTTTTTCATGTCCTCTACAGCATTCACTTATAGCAAATTCTTCAAGTTGTTTTTCCATCTAAGTGAATGTGATCGGACCCGTTCCCCCTCTATGCTAAACTCAACCCAGTCTGTTCACAAATTCTGCATGTGTGTTCTACTTGAAACCCGTTCAAAATCTTCATTGTGTCCTTGACAGCTAAAGAATTTGCGAAGGAAACATTAAAATTTCCAATTCTAATTTTTCGGCTTTTGCCGCTCAAACCCTTCCGCATCCCACGAAAGGATTAAACTACTCACCCACGATCTATCACAATCTGCACCTCTCAGTACGCGGGTGGCACATGTCACTAGAATAGCAAGGGTCGGGGGCATGTTTGTCAAATTTCCTCGGACGAGCGGTTTTTCACCTCGGTCATAAATACCCCTTCCCTTCCTCTGAGCTCATTTACTCTGCTTGATCTCTCTCCCTCGCTCGAGCTCTCTGACCTAGCGCCGCCACTACATTCCATCATCACTGGTGAGGAAGAGCTTCCTTGCCTCGACCTCATCGTCGTCATACTCGCGCCGGCCACGGAAATCTTCACCTTCATCGCTGACATAGTTGTCTTCCTCCGCCAAGTTAGGGCATGGAAGATCTGAACGAACGAACTTCCACTGTTCACCTCTCAGTTTGTCATGTTCTTCGTCAAGGGTAAATAAAATTCACTTTTATTGCCCTTGTTGATTTAGATGATTTACACAAAATCTTCAAAAGGTGTTTATTCTTCAACTTTCATATCCTTAAACACCACAGTTGCTTCTGTTCTTCATCTATTTCTCTAAGATGTATTTTTCTTCAAGATTCCCCGATTGTGTGGACTTCCAATCTATACAACTCTGGAACCTAAGACAAGAACTCTTAGTGAAATTCCTCAGGACTCCCCTGGTCAAATTCCTCAAACTTGATTCCTTTTAAAAACAAATTTTGAGAACGCATACGACCTCTCCAAAATCTTTGCATCTATACTCTATTCACAGGTACACATGTCTGCTGGTGAGTCACTAGGTTCTCATCAACTTAACTCATTTGTAGCATTCCTCGAAGAAAAGCTGCATACCTCTTCAGAGACGTCTATTGTTCAGAATCCTCAGGTGAAGAATATGGCTGATGGAAAGCGACCTCAGAAGGGAGGAAAAAGGCATGAAACTAAAATTGCCTTCGAAATCCCTGAAGAAATATATGAACAATATTGTACTCCCAATGAATCCACACATGGCAAGGAGAACAAAAATCAACGCAAAGTGCGCATTCAGAGGATCGAACATAGATGGGCAAGAGAATGGAGAGAATATCGCTATGTCACTCCAAAGTATATGAAGAAATTCGTTGTCAATCCTCCATGCCCAAGACCTCCATTGGCTCCAGGCCAAGAAGCTGATCCCACAAGCATCAGAAGAGGTGAGGAATTTCCCAAGGAGTGGGCCAAGCGCCAAAGGAAATTGGCCAAGGTAGCAAAATAAGCAGTGAAGAAATTCAATGAAGACACTACTGCTGCTGCTGCTAAGGCCTCTGCAGCAAGCCCAAGAAGGCTATGCCAAAGAAGTCTGCTGTGAAGCCACCTTCTTCTTCTGCAATGCCCTCACGGCCCAGCTCATCAAAGCCCTCACGGCGTACTGTTCAAGCAACACCATCAAGTGCAGAACCTGCTCAAGCAAAATCCTCAGCTGCACCTGCAAAGTCCTCAGCACCTGTGCATCTTGCCACATGCCAATGAACCTCTGGCATCTCTATTGCTTCAAGAGCTTCAGCTAGTTCCTCAGCTCAGCCTCAGTTGCTGAAGAAAAAGGCTACTGCTGGATGTGGCACGAGGCCAAGTCCTCACAAGAAGCAGGTTGCTTTTGAAACTCCGTCAACTGACGATGAAGCTGATGATGATGAACTTGCTGAAATCATCAGAGACCGACAACACAGGGCCACTAGTGCCAAAGGCAGTGATGTGCCACTTCTGCTGGATCCGAAGAAGATCCTCAATTTCATAGATCTGTGGCACAAAGATCCCAACACACCTCTGCCTGATCTGAATCTCTCACCTGGAGAAAGTCACATGCTGACTGCCTTTATCACTGAAGACAAATGGAAATTCGATAAGGCCAGGTCAGCGAAGAAAGCTCAGTACAAGAAGGAGCGATTTCTAAAGAAGAATGTTGTCAACATGTCTCCTGAAGAACTCGTGACTCTTCAGACTAAGGTCAATGCTCCCAGTGATGAATTTGACTCATACTGTGCTGATTGGCTAGGTGCCAAAGTCAGATTCGTCAAACTGGCAAAAGTCTTCAAGACCAATGTTGCTGCTAAAGTGCAACAAGAAATTCCTCAGGGTGAAGCGTCTGCTCAGCCCACTGAATAACATGCCAGTACATCTGATGAAAATCAGCTTGTTGATGAAACTGAGAGTGCCAGGGTTGCTGAAGAAATTCCAGCTCCTGACAAAACTGCCAGGGCAACCATAAATGTTGCACCTAAAGATCAACCCAGGCCAGCTGAAGAATCTGCTACTGCACCTGAAGAAACTGAACCTGCCAGGGCAACTGCATCAGTTGTGCCTGAAGAATCTGTGCCTCTTTCATCTAGTCCTCCTGCAAAGTCATCATAGATGAAAAGCATCAACCTTCCTTCTGCATCAAAAGTGAAGAAGACAAAGGCTGTAGAAAGGGCTGCTGTGAAGAAAATCTTCTGCTGCTACGTCAGAGCAGTTGGATGATGAAATTGAGGTGTATGCAATCCCTTCACCTCTACAAGTATCATCGCCCATGCCTCAGTTCACTGCTGAATAGGCAGGTGTTGAAGAAATGGATGCTGAAGATGACGATGTGGACATCAGGTCTACGACTCCTGTGCTGAACGATGATTATTGGGAAAGACATCATCCCAATTCTCATCTGACCACTCCTCTCCAGAAATTTCCTCAGTCCCCAGTCCAAACTAAAGAAATTCATACAGGCTCTAAAGATCGTCAAGATTCACTTCTCTCTATTCCCGAAGAAGTTACAGCCTGTAGCGACCTGACCCGAATGGATCAAGTCTCTGTGCTTAAGTGTCATCCCTGGATCGGTATGCTGACACACACAGTACTCGAGGATTTATAACAGAGGTAAATCACATGTATAAAATAACGTAAATACTATTACCTCAATTCAAAAAGCGGAAGTAACAAGGTTGTGGATTCCCATCAACACCAACAGCAAAGTTGAGTGTAGAAACCGTAACCCTAATGTATCACTTACTTGTCATAAGATATCCTGCAACATGAGACGTTGCAGCCACAAAGGGTCAGTACATTGAATGTACTGGCAAATTCACACCATAAAGCAATGATGAATAATGGCTATCACTACATGCATAATTGGCTGGTGGAAAGCTCTATGGTTATAGTTTTGCGAAAAGCCAATTTTTCCCTAATACAAAGGAATATATTTTATTTAACTACAAAGTTGGTTGAAAACATTGAGAAGGTAAACCCCCTCTCAATCCCAATTAAAGTAATCATTAACAACCCAACAAATTAATTAAGTAACGTGATGAGATCAACATGATAATCCAAGTACTAGATACTCAGAACGTCCATAACCGGGGACACGGCTAATCATGATTAGTTTGTACGCTCTACAGAGGTTTGCGCACTTTTCCCCACAAGACTCGATCGCTTCCGTTGGATTTCTCGCACTGCATGGTGTTTGAGAAACAGATGACCGAGACATAGTCTTTCAGAAACATTAACTCCCTACTCCGGGTAGACCATACCAATCCTACAAAACCCACTACCTGCTGATCTACCTGTTCAAGAGCTTCACGTAACTTACTCAGCTATGCTAGAGCCCATAATAGCTTGTGGCTGCACACGGAAGTTTCTAGCATGAATAATCTTATGATCCCTTTGAGCCTGGGTGGCGGTCCATAGGAAAATCACACGGTAACCCCAGGATTTCCAAAAAAACAGGCAATCACTGGTATCCCCAGGTGCCTCAATCCACCCAGATGTGTATTAAAGTTGCCACCTTAAGTTGAACCATTAAGTAAACAATCTCACATCTGTCATGGAATACACTCAAACCCAATCCACGTCTACGAGCATAGCATGGCAATATAAGCATAACGTAAAAGTAACTCCCAAGGGTTTGATAATACAACAGGTGATAGGTACTACCTCATCTACTTCCCAATACCCACATATTAATCAGATCCTACTAATGCAATGTTTGAGGGTTGAAACTAATGCATAAAAAAAACTGGGTGTGAAAAGTATGATCAAAGTGTGAACTTGCCTGTACTATTGAAGAAGATGATTCGCACTCAAAACTCCTGATAGTTCTATTCGTCTTACTCTGTTCAATCTATCGTAAGCAAGCAATAGTAACCACACATAAGCAATCACTCAAAGGTCGGGAAGAACGAAGAAAACGAATCGGAAAACTTCAAAACCAAGCAAATAACTCTTGCAAGATAAAACAATTTCTAACAGTACCAAAATTATATGAATTTGGCCTTATCAGAAAGTTTAGGTCAAGAGCTTCAATTTGCAAAAAGAATCAACTCAAACGGAGTTACGAAACTCAAGTTACAATGAAACAAAGTTCGAATACTAAACTGTTTGAAATTCAAATTTTAAACTTTCAAAAACATGTTTGAGTTGGATTACTGGATAGAGGAGATCATAACGAAGAAGCGGGCATTGGTTTCATCTAATTTGGATAAGCGAGTAAAAAGTTACGAAGGTTTGAAGATCAGGGGCTAAACGGTAAAGGAACTACTTACGGATAGGTCCCTGACCAAAACTTAACAGAAAAAGAAAAGACTAAATAACGAACGTTCGTTTCCAATTGGTAACGAATGAAAATTGTTTACTGAAACTATCTAAATGGAAAGCATTCGCTAAATAACAGAAACGAAAGGGTTTATATAAGAAAAACCGATCTAGAGGATAAACCAACTAAATAAAATTAAAAGCAGGCGGTTTTATCGGCTTTACCGGCTTGGGGTGAATAAACCGGCGGCGGCGGTTTGCGACAGGCGGCGGAGCGGATCCGGCCGGCGGCGAACTCCGGGCGGGCGTCGGGGCTGGCGGTGGGGTCCGGCGAGGTGCGGCAACGGCTGCGGTGGCGCGGTGGAGTGCGGCGGCGGCGGCGCTGACGGAGTGCGGTGGCGCGGGCAGCAGCAATCGCGAAACTCGTCGGCGGCGGCAGCGGTTGGTGAGTGCGGCGGCGAGATGTGCGGCGAGGGGAGAGGAGAGAGAGGCGGGGCCCGGGGCTCCGGATTATATAGAGGGGGGCGCGAAGCTTGGAGGAGGGGGCAAGGCGAGGCGGCGCGAGGAGTCCGAGGCGGGGACGGCGGCCATGTCGGCGCGGCGACGTGCGGCGGGCGGAGCCCCGCCCGGGAGGACGGGGCGCGCGGGCGTCGGGCTGGGCCGTGACCTGGCCGGCTAGCTGGGCCGGCCCAGTTCGGCGGCGGAGGGAGATTTTTTTTGTTTTTAATAAAAAAAACATTTTTCAAGCAAACAAAAAAATAATAAAATGAAATTAATAAATATATTATATAGGCATATAATATATCAGAATTTTCAGAAAATGATTTCCTACACGATGAACATTATTCTAGCTTCAAATAAAATACACAAAAATTCTAATAATTCAAACAGTGCTACTGACCTATTTAAAACCCAATAAAATCATTTTAAAAATACCAAAATTAATTCAAATTTATTTCTCTCCAATTTTCTGATGTAGGGAATCATGTTACCCTATTTTCCATATATTTTATTTTTGGAGAAAAATAATTTGAATAAAACTCAATAACTCCAAATTGAAAATAAATTCAAAAGAACTTTGAATTTAATTCTTTGAAACTCCCAACTCATATTTCATATGTTTTGAAGAAGTCATTTTATCTTTGCTCGTGAAAATCATTGAGTTGCATAAAGTTCCAGAATTGGAAATATTTTCCAAATGAAATTCAAATATTTACAACACCCCTTGTCATTTAAATAAATGGAAGAAGTCATGACATCTTCTCTCCAGGGTTTTGTGGTGAAAAGAATTTGAATTCACGGAGATCACGAATGCAAAATGAAAGTTTGGGAAAGTCCTTTTATTCCCTCTCATTTAACTTTCAAAAAGTTTCGAATTTCACTTAATTTCACATAATCAATCAAACAATCAATCAAATCTATCTATTTAATATAACATTCCAAAATTTAGAATTTTGGGATGTTACAAACCTACCACCCTTAAAATGAATCTCGTCCTCGAGATTCGGAGAGGCTAGAAAGAAATAGGTTAGGGTTTGGGGGTCTTCTCAATTCCATCGATCATCAGGTGGTCTCGATTGCTACCACCCTTAGAAGCATTGTTACGGTTCGATCCAAACTGATATACTCCATCCTTATTCTTGACAGTGTCAGTCTTCTTAGATCTTTAGGACAATTCCTTTTCTGGCTCTTCTGGTGGTGGCATAACCTTTACCGCAATTCTTCTATCCTTTTATCTTGGTAAGGTTCTTCAGAGACTGGTCTTCTTAGCTGACAGGTCTGGCGCCAATACTAAACAACTATCGATATCTCATGGTGGTCAACAATTTATGGGTTCTCCTACAGAAAACGGGTCTAGGTTGAACCTCACCGTATATTCTACGATTGGCAATAGCTGCCGTGTACAAGGAAAAATAATACCTATACCATTCTAAGGTTTAAACAAGGTTTTGATTGTCGTCTCTTTACTATAGGTAAGTCACTCAGATTTACCATCCCACATAGCAAAGCGAATAATAAGAGTAAGTCGGTATGGTGATCAATCCATCCCGCACCCAAATCATTACCTTGTATACGGTTTAGCGAATCTCGCATTCTAACACTCAGTCATCCTCACAAGCATTGCAAAATTTCTCTTGTCGACGAACCAAGTTCGGATAATCCAAATAGTACTTCATTCCTTCATACTCTTGGGGTATCGCACATATCGAGACAAAACTCCTTATTTTGTCCGAAGTCCACTCCGTGGAACATCATTACCCTTTTCAGGGGTCAAATCTCCTCATAGGGTACTACCACCCTTAAAATGCTCCAATCTTCCATAGACCATATTTCTCATATCCTCGAAGATGGTCAAAATCTTTCTTCATAGAGTAACAACTCATAAAAATCCAAATTAGTACCAACGATGATAAATTTATCGATTCTCCAATTACTAGAATCTCCTGTATTTCCATTACAGGCCTCAACTCAACACCTCAATAATAAAAACATTCTCACTACTTCTACTATACTTCTCACAGACTCAACTATTTAGCACAAGTCTCCTTCTCCTTGGAACAATCTCTTGCAAATTGCCCTGCTTCATTACAAAAGAAACATATTACTTCTAACAAGTCTCTTGGTTTCCTTATGACTACATAGCCTCCTTGGGTCCTCGGCTTCCTTTTTTGGCAACTGCTGGAGTAGTGCCCTGACTCTTTGCACCTGAAACAGGTGATATGGCTCAGGTCTTTCCTGGTATCCAATCTACTTCTCTTCCTGGACTTTTCTGTTCCAATCAGGGCTTCTATTTCCTGTGGGTCATACTTTACTTCCTCTGTCGGGAATTCTACTAGATCACCATTCCAACAATTCTGGGAGATGTGTCCTTCTTTTCCACATGAATAACATGACTTGGTGCATGCTTTAATTGGGTCCTCTTTGGGTGTGTCCTCCACCTCTTCCTTCATCACAGGTTCTTCTAAAATCTCCATGAGGGCTCCTTTCATTGCTTCTTTCTTCTGCTGGATGGTTCTTTGTACCATGGGGTAGATGTGATACTGAGCAGGGTAGTGGGTAGTCCCTTCACACAAGGAACTAGTAATCTGCCTAGTTGGGCATTCTTCAACTGGATGACTTCCTTCACAATTAGGGCATTCATCCTTGTGTTCCTTATGGTTGTGTCCTATTTCTCCACAAAGCTTGCATGCACAAGACTTCCTCATAACATTTCCATAAGGCTTCAAATTCGGGGACACAAGATGAGACTTTAGCATAGTCAACTTAAGTTGCTTCCAAGTGGTTACTCCTTGCCATCCATTGATGTTTTGGTACTTCCTCCACCAAGTAGCAGCACCTCTTTCAAAGCATTGAAGAGCATCTTGGGCCATATCATTTCCGATTATAGGTTTATTCTCCATGTGATCCTCCATGTTCTGAATCCATCGGTCTGTCTCCAATTGACTCATCTGTCCTGATAATATGAGCTCATCTCCATTCATCCTCTATTGGGTCCAAGGGTTTTGGGGTGAGATAAGAGAGATAGAGAGGGATGCACACAATACAAACAAAAGTTTTGAAAAGACAGATTTTATCTTGTGGCTATCGGAAAACAACAAACAAATGACAGCTCACAACGTCGCATCTAACGTGGGCATAAAACAAGGGTTTGGTCTTCTAAAGGTCAATAAATCTTCAAGGTCGTCAAACTCTTCTTGTTCATGTCTCCGATGGCTTCTTCTGACCATGCTTGTCCTTCTCAAGTTCTTATGCCAGATCATCTCTGTTGACACGAAGTCTCTCATAATGTCTTTTAATATTTCTGGAGTTGCATTCCAAACTTCTGGTTTCAACATCCTCGACATGAACCATGATCCTACTGTCCTTCAGTTCCTGACGAATCTTTGGTATCTCGAGGTTTTGCTCCTCCAGCTTGGCCACTTTCAGCTTCTGGTTCCGAGTGCTTCACGAATTGCCTCCTTGTCAAATATAGCTTCCTGCATATCCATCTTAAACTTCTTGATGTAATTCTCCAGATACTGGCGGTACACCAGCTAAGGTTAAAATTGCATCCTTTGCTGATGGGTGCTCCATCAGCCATCTACCATCCAATACTTCCATGCATCTGCATGCTTAACTCCGCACGGTGACAATAGCATAAGCGGGCAATAACACCATGGTCAGCCGCGTCTATGCCCATGTTACTGCCATGAGCTTTCCTTCCATAATTGATACCTTATGTCTTAGGGTTTCCTTGACAAAAACCTTGAGTCCTAATGATCCATGTTCTGGTCTTTTTCCGATACACCTTGATCTCGGGTATTGACAGCTTCCTTAGTCTGCCATGTTCCATAAGGGTAGCCTTCCTAGGTCATACAAATCTGGGAATTCTTCAGAGCCTTCAAATTCTCCTAGTCTCCGGGGTCTTCAATCGTTGTAGTTTCCGTCATTCCAATGCACGACAAGATCCTCTTTATTCCAAAATGATCTTAGTTGTCTGATATCTTGTACTTCTTGGAGTGGTCTCATCAGTCGATTCTTCGTGTGGTCAAAAGGGGAAAAGGGGTATAGTCTCTCTAAAAGGGAATATTTGAATAGACTCAAAAGAGAAGAGAGGTAAAAGATCCTTTTCGAAAAGAAAGTTGTGGAGAAAAATCTTTCCTATGGGCTTGCCAATTTCTAGGGTCACGTCCTACAGTCAACATGTGCTCTGATACCATCTTGTAGCGACCTGGCCCGAATGGATCAAGTCTCTGTGCTTAAGTGTCATCCCTAGATCGGTATGCTGACACACACAGTACTCGAGGATTTATAACAGAGGTAAATCACATGTATAAAATAACGTATATACAATTACCTCAATCCAAAAAGCGGAAGTAACAAGGTTGTGGATTCCCATCAACACCAACGGCAAAGTTGAGTCTAGAAATCGTAACCCTAACGTATCACTTACTCGTCATAAGATATCCTGCAACATGAGACGTTGCAGCCACAAAGGGTCAGTACATTGAATGTACTGGCAAATTCACACCATAAAGCAATGATGAATAATGGCTATCACTACATGCATAATTGGCTGGTGGAAAGCTCTATGGTTATAGTTTTGCGAAAAGCCAATTTTTCCCTAATACAAAGGAATATATTTTATTTAACTACAAAGTTGGTTGAAAACATTGAGAAGGTAAACCCCCTCTCAATCCCAATTAAAGTAATCATTAACAACCCAACAAATTAATTAAGTAACATGATGAGATCAACATGATAATCCAAGTACTAGATACTCAAAACATCCATAACCGGGGACACGGCTAATCATGATTAGTTTGTACACTCTACAGAGGTTTGCGCACTTTTCCCCACAAGACTCGATCGCTTCCGTTGGATTTCTCGCACTGCATGGTGTTTGAGAAATGGATGACCGAGACATAGTCTTTCAGAAACATTAACTCCCTACTCCGGGTAGACCATACCAATCCTACAAAACCCACTACCTGCTGATCTACCTGTTCAAGAGCTTCACGTAACTTACTCAGCTATGCTAGAGCCCATAATAGCTTGTGGCTGCACACGGAAGTTTCTAGCATGAATAATCTTATGATCCCTTTGAGCCTGGGTGGCGGTCCATAGGAAAATCACATGGTAACCCCGGGATTTCCAAAAAAACAGGCAATCACTGGTATCCCCAGGTGCCTCAATCCACCCAGATGTGTATTAAAGTTGCCACCTTAAGTTGAACCATTAAGTAAACAATCTCACATCTGCCATGGAATACACTCAAACCCAATCCACGTCTACGAGCATAGCATGGCAATATAAGCATAACGTAAAAGTAACTCCCAAGGGTTTGATAATACAACAGGTGATAGGTACTACCTCATCTACTTCCCAATACCCACATATTAATCATATCCTACTAATGCAATGTTTGAGGGTTGAAACTAATGCATAAAAAAAACTGGGTGTGAAAAGTATGATCAAAGTGTGAACTTGCCTGTACTATTCATGAAGATGATTCGCACTCAAAACTCCTGATAGTTCTATTCGTCTCACTCTGTTCAATCTATCATAAGCAAGCAATAGTAACCACACATAAGCAATCACTCAAAGGTCGGGAAGAACGAAGAAAATGAATCGGAAAACTTCAAAACCAAGCAAATAACTCTTGCAAGATAAAACAATTTCTAACAGTACCAAAATTATATGAATTTGGCCTTATCAGAAAGTTTAGGTCAAGAGCTTCTATTTGCAAAAAGAATCAACTCAAACGGAGTTACGAAACTCAAGTTACAATCAAACGAAGTTCAAATACTAAACTGTTTGAAATTCAAATTTTAAACTTTCAAAAACATGTTTGATTTGGATTACTGGATAGAGGAGATCATAACGAAGAAGCGGGCGTTGGTTTCATCTAATTTGGATAAGCGAGTAAAAAGTTACGAAGGTTTGAAGATCAGGGGCTAAACGGTTAAGAAACTACTTACGGATAGGTCCCTGACTAAAACTTAACAGGAAAAGAAAAGACTAAATAACGAACGTTTGTTTTCAATTGGTAATGAATGAAAATTGTTTACTGAAACTATCTAAACAGAAAGCGTTCGCTAAATAACAGAAACGAAAGGGTTTATATAAGAAAACCCGATCTAGAGGATAAACCGACTAAATAAAATTAAAACCGGGCGGTTTTATCAGCTTTACCGGCTCGGGGCGAATAAACCAGCGGCGGCGTTTGCGACAGGCGGTGGAGCGGACCCGGCCGGCGGCAAGCTCCGGCGCGGGCGTCGGGGCTGGCGGTGGGGTCCGGCGAGGTGCGGCAATGGCTGCGGTGGCGCGGTGGAGTGCGGCAGCGGCGGCGCTGACGGAGTACGGTGGCGCGGTCAGCAGCAATCGCGAAACTCGTCGGCGGCGGCGGCCGTTGGTGAGTGCGGCGGCAAGATGTGCGGCGAGGGGAGAGGAGAGAGAGGCGGGGCCCGGGGCTCCGGATTATATAGAGGGGGGCGCGAAGCTTGGAGGAGGGGGCAAGGCGAGGCGGCGCGAGGAGTCCGAGGCGGGGACGGCGGCCATGTCGGCGCGGCGACGTGCGGCGGGCGGAGTCCCGCCCGGGAGGACGGGGCGCGCGGGCGTCGGGCTGGGCCGTGACCTGGCTGGCTAGCTGGGCTGGCCCAGTTCGGCGGCGGAGGGAGATTTTTTTTTAATAAAAAACATTTTCCAAGCAAACAAAAAATAATAAAACGAAATTAATAAATATATTATATAGGCATATAATATATCAAAATTTTCAGAAAACGATTTCCTACACGATGAACATTATTTTAGCTTCAAATAAAATACACAAAAATTCTAATAATTCAAACAGTGCTACTGACCTATTTAAAACCCAATAAAATCATTTTAAAAATACCAAAATTAATTCAAATTTATTTCTCTCCAATTTTCTGATGTAGGGAATCATGTTACCCTATTTTCCATATATTTTATTTTTGGAGAAAAATAATTTGAATAAAACTCAGTAACTTCGAATTGAAAATAAATTCAAAAGAACTTTGAATTTAATTCTTTGAAACTCCCAACTCATATTTCATATGTTTTGAAGAAGTCATTTTATCTTCGCTCGTGAAAATCATTGAGTTGCATATAGTTCCAGAATTGGAAATATTTTCCAAATGAAATTCAAATATTTTCAACACCCCTTGTCATTTAAATAAATGGAAGAAGTCATGACATCTTCTCTCCAGGGTTTTGTGGTGAAAAGAATTTGAATTCATGGAGATCACGAATGCAAAATGAAAGTTTGTGAAAGTCCTTTTATTCCCTCTCATTTAAGTTTCAAAAAGTTTTGAATTTCACTCAATTTCACACAATCAATCAAACAATCAATCAAATCTATCTATTTAATATAACATTCCAAAATTTAGAATTTTGGGATGTTACACAGCCACTAGTGCTGATGAAATGGAAGCCAAGACCGCAGAAGAAACTGCTACTGAAATTCCTCAGCATGTGGCTCCCGAGGCTGTGCAATAAAAGGTTGTGAAGACTTCCACTACAAATCATCAGCCCAAGCCACAGAATCCTCACTCCAAGAAGCAGAAGTTCAAGGCTGATGACTTCTTTGCTGAGCATCATTTCTTCTCTGACTTCAATCCATACGACTCTGCTCAACTTCGTCGCAAGCATTTTTGGACAGCTACTCAGATGAATTTCAGTTCCTCATTGTTGTTTGATAAGGACAAAGTGTTTGACCATGAGAAACTTCCTCATGTGGATATGGAGTCTCTGCCTTTCTTCACTCCAGTCCTCAGTATTCTTCATGATGCTGGTCTATTCAACTTCTGCACCAACATCTGCGATTGGAATGAAGAACTCATTCTTCAGTTCTATGCTACTTTGCATCTCACACGCAATGTTGATGATGTGAATTCATGGGTACTGGACTGGATGAATGAAAACACTCATAACAAAGCTCCGGCCTCTGAATTGCTTCATGCCGTCCCAATTAGTCCTCCCACTGAAGGTGCTCTGAAACTTTATGAGGAACCTGAATTGTCAAATCATCTGATGCAAGTACTGATGAAGCCTTTGAAGGCTGGCCAAGCTCCAAGGACCACTTTCCTCGTCAAGGATTTGCTCTATGTGCCAAGAACCGTTATCGCATTTTGGCCAAAACCCTTAGTCCAATCAAGGGACACAACTCTGAAAAGGAAGAAGTTGTTGGTGTTGGTGTCAAAACCGGAAGATCTCGGGTAGGGGGTCCCAAGTTGTGTGTCATAGATTGATGGGTAACAGGAGACAGGGGACACGATGTTTACCCAGGTTTGGGCCCTCTCTATCGAGGTAATACCCTACTTCCTGCTTGATTGATCTTGATGAATATAGGGTTACAAGAGTTGATCTACCTCGAGATCATATGTTGTGGTCTAAGCCCTAGAGGTATGATGAGTAATGTCATAATGATCTAGCTTATCTATCGACTAGCCTAGCCTCGGTTTATATAATGTACCAGAGGCCTAAGATAACAAGAGTCCTAGCTGAATACGCCGGTGGGGAGGAGTCCTTGTCTTGATCACCAAGTCTTGTGGAATCTTCCTTGTATGCGGCAACTGTCCGAACTGGCCCATGAGTATACGGCCATGGGGGTCCTCGGCCCAACCTAACTGATCGGGGGACGACGTGGTGAATACCCCCTAGTCCAGGACACCGTCAGTAGCCCCCTGAACTGGTCTTCATGTTGGGGACGCTCCTCGATTCTTCCGAACTGTTCTTCATCTTCGGTCGTCGGTCTTGAAAACTGGTTCAACAAATCTTCTCATCTTCGATCCTGAGGATCGCCAACGTGCATCCAAAGAGTTTATACGTCAGGTATCCGAGGAGCCCCTTTAAGTTTCCGGCCTTTATCAATGCCTTGTTATTTTTATGCCACACCTCAGGTTTGAAGTTGTTCCCGGGCGGCTATGTCCTCTTGCGTCCGAGCTCCAACGCCGGACTGCATTTGATTTATCTTTCGCAGCCCAGCTCCAACGCCGGACTGCTTCCGAGCTCCAAGGCCGGAATGTATCCGAGCTCCAACACTGGATAGTATAAGAGTATTGTTACAGCCGAGCTCCAACGCCAAACTGCATCCGAGCTCCAACATCGGAATGTATTCGAGCTTCAATGCCAGACTATATCCGAGGTGTCATAGATCACCTTGGCTCAAAAAAGTTTGAAGGAGTTTAGCCGAGCTGAATGTCGGAAATGCCCGCTATGGAGCCAGCCACTGGCGCCCGAGCTTTATGCCGGACTACTTCCGAGGTGGTGCACCACCTTGGCCATGGGCTGATTTTTATGAATTTAATTCCGAATTGTGCAATGTAATCTCGGCTGAGATGTATAGCCAGTAGCTCTCAAGGTGCGTGTTGTCCTAATATTCGGGATGCACCTGAAGGAAAAAATTGAACCGCTGACCCTAGTAGCCTGAGGACCAACTCCCAGCTCGGCAGCATACTTAGGAATAAAAACGCGGTGTGCAAAGTCCTCGAGACTCGGGTTAGGTGCGGCCGACCAACCTGAGAATAATAATCTCCTCGAAAACTATATTGCACTTTAATTTTTTTGCATTGGATTGTCAATGCAGTAGCCCCCGAGCCACTGGTCGGGTGGCAACACCAGATCAGGGGACCGATGTACCCCTTTAATATTTGTAAATGATAAGCACGAAGCCCAGTAGCCCCCGAGCCTTAATGTGGGGCACGAGTGGCCGAATTAAGGATCGATATCCATAGTAAAATCACAAATTATGTGTAATGATTCTATGTATCCAAGTACCTTACATCATTAATGCTCGGATCCGCATTGTAAAAAACTTTGTTGACCGACCATGGGCTTCCACCTCCTTGGCCAGCAGCCAAGGAGTATTTTTCCTACTTTATAAAGCCTTTATGTGGGAAAATATTTACAGCAAACAAGGCAATCCGGCCATACGGTTTTATAAACAAAGGTACGCGGAGAGAGATGTTATATTACTTTTTAACGTAAGAAACATCTTCCAGAGAAAATAGTCCCACTATCGGTTCCTTTTTTGAGTTGTCATGCTAAGCATGATCATGAAACCTTGGCTCTGATCAATGTGGGAGGAAAATATTGAGGATTTAGTTCGGGGAAAGTTCCCGAACTCTATGGTATTAATGAACCAAAAAATTTACTTCCGTCGTTGCCGACCAATGTGATCCTTTAAGATTGCTAGCTTTCGGCTTCACCCAGTCTGAGGTACTAACTCGGGTGACCTGGTAGTAACAATCACAGAGGTGCTCCCTTTACCGCCTAGCCAAACAATCGGGAACGTAGGGGTAAGCACAGGAGCCAGGCCACCCAGCTTGGCCAAAATCTTAAGTCAAATTGATGCATTCTTATGGCTTTATATAACGATAATTACGGAAGGCAACACTTGTATAATGAATACAAATGTTGATGATATATACTTATTTTGACTCCATTGCGACCGTTTATCAGTTGAAAGTGGCCCATCGTCGGCTTCTACCCCTTTGTAGATACTACGCAGGGTCTTTCCGCAATAACAAGACAACCCTTAGCCGACGTCTCGGTGCCCGAAGGAGGTTGTGTTAGCGGGAACGAGGCAATCAGATATCCAGGCTTTATAACTTTCACTTAGTCATAGGAGTTTTAAACTTGGGAAGCTAGCTACGAGCCCCCGGTTAGTGTTCAATGACAGCTGAGGTCAAGCCGTAAACACTTCGGCCAATGTTATGAACGGCCCATCATTTAACATAGTCATCGGATCGTTGACCAGTTTACACTTATTGTGACAGTCAGTTTTCGGCTTTCTCCACTGAGGTGCTTAACCATGCGAGTTGGAAGCACAATCGCAGTGGTTCTCCCTTTGCACGCCCAGCCAAACAAAGTGGAACGTAGGAGACAAGCACAAGAGCCGGGCAATCCAACTATTGACCGAAGACACAATTCGATAGCGATGCGTATATAGCAATATCCGAGAATATTTTTGCCGAATCTCTAAAGATGTCCAGCGTTGCATTGCAAGACTTATGCTGGATATACACAAATAGTTTAAAAGTGCCATAAGCTTGGAAAACCAAGAAACGTCAGTAAAAACTTGACGTCCGAACAAGATCAAGTGTTCGGTGCCAATCCAAAAATTGGGGGGGGGGAATTGTGCTTCTGTCGTGCTTTAACGTCACACATCCGATCTTAAGACTTCATGCGGGTCAGCCTACGGCTTCAAGCTCCTTATACCAAAGGCGGAGTTCTTCTCTGAGTCCAGTTTAGCGAAATAAACTCGAGCGTCTTTTAGAGAGAAGACAGGCTATCCGGCTATTGACCATATACTCGAGTCGAAAAAGGAGCGGTAGAAAAAGACTTTGCAACGACCAAGAAAAAAAACACATTTAATATAAAACAGCTCAAATAAATTAAAGATCACCCAAGTGACTTGGGCAAAAGAATTTTATGTATAATGATTGTATGTACCAAAATACTTATATATATGTGTTCACCCGAACTTTAAACGCGTCTTAACCGACCGTCGGCTTCTCCCTCTTCGGTCAACGGCCGAAAAGTGTTATGTACTCCACTTGTCGAGAATATCGACGGTGTTTTCGATAACCAGGCAATCAGGCCATATGGATGTAACAGACAAAGTGCGCTCAGGGAACTTATGCTATATTACCGACGAAGTGTAAGAAGCATCTTCGAAGAAAATAGTACCCCCATCGATACCTTTCTTCGGTTGCTCATTATTACTATGCGACTTGTGCAATAGATTTTTTGTACTCATGAGTTCCGTTGTGTGCCAACCATTATTGAAAATGGTAAGAGCGCTAGCTTTCGGCTTCACCTAGTCTGAGGTCCGGCTCGGATGACCCGATCGTGACAATCGCAGAGGTGCTCCCTTTAATCCCTAGCCGAACAATTGGGAACATAGGGGTAAACACAGGAGCAAGGCAACCCAGCTTGCAGAACACTTAGGTTAATATGGTGCATATTGTGGCGTCATACACGAACAAGGAACGAAGCCGTACAAGTATAATCATATGCAAGAGGAAAAGCTTCATAAAGGAAGCCCCCAAGTAAAAGGGGTATTTGAATTTGTGTGTTACAAACAAAGTTTTGACAAGGAACTTTGTCACAAACAACTTTTTTTGCCAAAAAGTATAATGCTTGGTTGAACCAAACAAAATCGAAAACTGAAAGTTTTTGAGCATGAAAGCGACTTAGCTGGTTAATGTGCTCAGTGTTGATGACACGATTTAGGCTTGTGGCGGGACGAAGACGCCCATTGATCTGTGACAGATCCTACAAGGTTCGCAGTCCTCGGCATGGCCGAGGTCACGGCCCCTAGGCCCGAGGTGTTCGAGCAAGGAGTTCGGCACTCCTGAGTAGTGACCGCGTAACGCAGTCAAAATCGATTACCTGCACACATAAAACAGTGCGGTCCAGGAAATTATATATCTATATATATATATATATATATAATTCTTGCATAATTGCTTTATGCAAAAAAAAATTATTTAAAGAGATGTGGCCTGGCGCCGAAGCCAATGTCGCTGCAGGGCGTCGGCGTGATGCAGTGAAGGCGTGACAAAGCCTGAATTTGCAGGGCGGTCCGAGTTTAGGATGCGGCATTCGCCGAACTATGTACGAAAACTGACCGAACCACCACGCGACCATCTTTAATGTGGCCGTAATTTGATAGACCTGTGTATAGATGATGGAACAAACCAGAGTAATAATTCCTTAGGAAAAATAAACCCAACAAGCAAAATTTGTTAGGATTAATAGCACCTGGTTTATTTGTTGTAGCTCCGAAGAAAAGCGACTCCCAAAATTGGGAATCGATCCGCACACCCATTGCCTGATGGGCGACAAAGCGAAGGCATGGCGAAGCTGGCAAAGGTTGGCTTGCCGAGGCAAAGCCCTCGGTCGAGCTAACGTGACGAAGCTGGCTGGTGACGCTGAAGTCACCGGAGTATGTTGATGAAGAAATAGCCAAGTCCCTGGTCTAGCCGAGGTGACGGAGCAGGTTGGTAAGGAGTCGTTGCAGCTGCCATGTCAGCTGAGGTGTTGAGGTAGTTCAGCATGATGGACATCGGCTCGAAGAAGCAACAGTGCGGCCATGCCGACGTAGGTCGTAACTTGTGACGCGGCCAATGTTGGTTTGATGAAGTGACCATGCGGTGATGCCGGTGTGCCCGCTCTGTGTAATCCGTGGGGCGGCGATGTTGGTGATGATTTATCTTTGGCAATTCCGAACTCTTGTTTGGCTCACCAAGGTGAGGATTCGAAGAAGTTGAGCTTGGCTCAAAAAGCGACGACATGTCTAGCGCAGGTCGGCAGCCGTGGAGCTATATTGCCGTACTGGTTTGACACCAGCGTGATGGCGAAGATTACCTCAGAGGAGGCTTAAAATTTTGGGCCATTTGCATTTCTGCCCCTAACTCGAACCACCTACTTAGATTTGCCCCTAATTTCAAGGCATGCTTAAATTTGCCCCTCTGCCGTTAAGTCACTACTCAGAAATGTCCTTCTGTCCAGTCAAAGGCCTTTGACTGTCAGAGGCCCATGTGTACTATAGCAGACGGAAAGTGCTACAGTATTGGACGCAAAGTGCTACAGTACTGTACGGAAGGTCATTTATGAGTAGTGACTTAACAGCGGAGGGGCAAATTTGAGCATGCTTCAAAATTAGGGGCAAATCTGAGTAGTGGGTTCGAGTTAGGGGCACAGATGTAAATGTCCCTAAAATTTTATGGCCACGTGTTAAGAACAACGCGCAATACCTTAGAAGAAAATTCCTTTAAAAAGGTTGTCCAATACCACGTTCATAAAGAAACATGAATTCGGGTCGGATCCGTATTCGCGCAGAAAGCAGATCTGAAAAGTGATGCACTAATCGGAAGGTTCCCGGAGTTTGGACGGTCGGATCGAGCTGAAATTTTGAGGGGTGGTTGATATGGGAATTCCTCAGCAAATGAACGGCTAGATCTTCCAAAGGACCTCCGAGCTGGGCTCTGGAGACCACGCCCTAAACTCGTCCAGATTCCCGTCCAGGTTTGACAGGGCTCCGGTGTATCGAAGATTGCCAGAGATTCCTCCATCGAAACTCGACGAAATTTTCCAGGGTTGTTGTAGACTCAATTTCGCACAGTTCCACCGAAGCAATCGTTAAAACAACACTCGAGGAGGCGGTGGCGGCGGATACAAGTTCACTGTCCAGAAAAACAGCACGGTCGATCGAGGGCAATGTTGACGTTGAGCCCCCGAGCTCCATGGATGATTCCTACATGATCTTGATAGTGATCGGAGTTGGTGTTGAAGAAGGCCTTCGTCTGAACATGACGATCACAGGCAGGGCACAGTCCTCGGTCAAGCCAAGGTGACCAGTCGAGCTGGTGACAAAGATGTCGACATCGCAATCAATCTGTAGACGAGCCATCGATCCTTTTGCCGATCACACAACGGAACTCTCAATGAAAACACCATTGTCGGTGTCAAAACCAGCAGATCTCGGGTAGGGGGTCCCAAGCTATGTGTCATAGATTGATGGGTAACAGGATACAGGGGACACGATGTTTACCCAGGTTCAGGCCCTCTCTATCAAGGTAATACCCTACTTCCTGCTTGATTGATCTTGATGAATATAGGGTTACAAGAGTTGATCTACCTCGAGATCATATGTTGTGGTCTAAGCCCTAGAGGTATGATGAGTAATGTCATAATGATCTAGCTTATCTATCGACTAGCCTAGCCTCGGTTTATATAATGTACCAGAGGCCTAATATAACAAGAGTCCTAGCTGAATACGCCGGTGGGGAGGAGTCCTTGTCTTGATCACCAAGTCTTGTGGAATCTTCTTTGTATGCGGCAGCTGTCCGAACTGGCACATGAGTATACGACCATGGGGGTCCTCGGCCCAATCTAACTGATCGGGGGACGATGTGGTGAGTACCCCGTAGTCTAGGACACCGTCAGTTGATATCATGAAGAATCTGCTTTTCAACATCATGCATGGTATTCCTATCAACTACCATGATTTATTTATGAGAACTTTCGCCAATGTTGTCCTGTCACCTTTTGAGTTGAAGCCTTATGCTCCCTGGATCATGAAATTCATCAGTTCAAGGTCTTCAATGCATTATAAGGCTGACTTTCAGAATCATCTTAGCCTTTTGCACCCAATTGAAGTCCTCAAATGGACTATTTCCTCAGCTGATGAGAAGGGCAAGGCTACAATCATTGATGAAGGCACTCGTCCTCTAGATGGTCAATTTCGCAAGGCTGCATCCTACTCAACCAATGATGACTCTGCCACAAATGACTTTGCTGCAAATGCTTCAACGCAAAATCCTCAAGCCACTGCTTCGCGTATAATGACTGATTGTGAGTTGCTCCTCAATCTTCATCAGAAAGTGGATAGAAATCACAAGTGGGTCAAGCATCAGTTTGGTGCAATTCTTCAGAACATGACTGTTACTTAAAACACTGTGAAGAAGAATCACCATTATTTGCATCAAGTCTTCGACCCCACCTGTGCTATTCTTACGCATCTATGCACTGATGATGAACTCAAGGGGATGGACTTCCAGCAGGACTTTGACTGGTCTCAGCCACCTTCAAAGAAATTCAAGAAGGTCAAAGTTCCTCAGCTGGTCATTAGTTCATATTCTTCATCGCGCGAGACAGACGAAGTTTAAGATTTGGACGACACTGCGGCAGGCCCTACAACAACGGACGACCCCAACAACACTGGCGCTCCTCCATCGACATCATGGTGATATTCTTCAGGGGCGTTAGTCCTTATTTTTCGTCCCTTTTGGTCATTTGATGACAAAGGGGGAGAAATTTGAGTTAGTCTTCAAGCGGGGCTATTATATGGGCGTTTGTTTTGCTAAGTTACAACTCTTGTTCTTCTGAAGTGTTTGATTCGCCGAGTTGTAAACTTAAGTCCTATGGTTGTCTGATACTTTTGACTGCTTTCTGCATGCTTATTTCCTCAAGTACTTAATGCACGCATGCTGAATTTCATCAGACACCATATTTCATCATGCATTTCAAATTCTTCATATTATATGTTAAATGCGTGTATGAATTACAAGATATAGGGGGAGATCTCCATGATATTACTCTACAATGTGCATCTGCTATCTAAAGCAAATTCCTCAAATATGCACATCTTCAAGGGGAGTTCTTCTATATCTTTCAACCAAAATCCTCAATTTTTAGCACTTTCAATTGATATGTTTATCTCCGTTGAAAACTTAACCTATTTGTCATTAATCACCAAAAAGGGGGAGATTGTAAGTGCATCTAGTGCCCCTTAGTGATTTTGGTGTATTGAAGACTTATAGGTTAAGGGACTAATATGTTTGTGCGTGTACAGATGCTCTATAAGTCAATGAGGAGTTTGTTATTTACGATGAAAGTCGACCCCTAAAAATGTATGTCTTCAGCTGAAGACTTTGATTCTACTGAAGATTTTGAAAGTGAAGAAATTGGTGTGACCTTGAAGACTTGGATATTCGTGCGAGGATTATGAAGCGTGAAGACTTTTGTTTTCGTATTGTCATTTTCTCTTTCTTGAGTCATAGGAAACACCGTACTGTTAAAGGGGGTTGAGGTAATACTAAGGAAAGTGATGTTCATGTGATGCTCAACTCAAAATCCTACACCTACCCAATCCTTTCGAGTGAAGCCATTGGAAATCTCATATCAGTTCAGTCAATTCTTCAGTGATAGAGTCGAAGATCTTCTGGTCTCTGAGGAATTTGTTCTAACTGAGGAATTAGGAATTCGCCAATGCGGATTGTCTACACAGTGAGGAACATGATAGCCCCAAGGATTTTGAACCTCAAATATCCAATCGTTGTTATGCTATGCGCCAGCTATCCCAAAATATCTACTCACCTAACGTTGATATCATTGAAGGGCATTTATGTCTTATCATGGCAGGCTGCTCCCTAGGCTATAAATAGCCCCCCTACAACCACTAGTTGGTTGGCTGCTCCAAGAGAAACTGACACTTGTCATTGAGAGCATCCCATCCTCCGAGGACTTTGAGCGAAAATCATCAAGTGAGGAAAAAACCAAAAACCAAACACCTACAACCCAAAGTGATTGAGCATCACTGAAGAGATTGTTCCTGTGTGGAACCAACGCTTGTTACCTTTGAGGACAGTTAGTCGTCATGGTCTGAGCATCCAAGAGGAATTGTGGATCACCGAGTGACTTGGTTTTTGAAGGTTTGGAAGTCACCCGAAGACTTGCCACGAGTGATTGGGCGAGGTCTGTGTGACTTTAGCTCAAGGAGAATACGGTGAGGACTGTGTGTCCTCGGGTTTAAATACCCATCCACTCCAACCAGACGTACAACTGTCATAGCAGTTAGAACTAGTCTACCAAATCATTGTCTTCACCAAGCCAACTGGATATATTTCCTCAACCCTTTCATATGCTCATTCATGTGTTGATGAACCTGATCATTACTGTTTGAAGACTTTGATTGAAGACTTTCTCTATTTCCTCAATCCTATTTCTTCAGTCACATAGTCTTCAGCCTGCTTATCCTGTTTTCACGCTATTTGTACTCTGTGCTTGTTTTCATTTCATCATGGTGACTATGCTTTTACTCTGTTATGCTTTTACATGAGTACTTATTCCGTGGCTAGTGTGTCGTTGCTTAGGAATTTCTTCACCTAGGAATTCCTCAGTGATGAATTTGTAGAAATCGCCTATTCACCCCCCTCTAGTCGATATAACGCACTTTCAAAGAGGCATAGCGGGTAACCCTGAAACAAGGCCTTTAGTTAAGGACGGTGCCAACACGGAGGTCCCTGCTGACGACCAACTTCCAGGGGATCCCAAAGACGTCTCGGTTACCAACTCCGAAGTCGAAAGTGTGATGAATCACCAATGATGAAAGGAGTCACTGCATCATTCTGTGTTTTCTGAACAGGAGTTTAACGCTCTTAGTGCGGTAGACACGTATCTCGGAGCCGCTCGAGCAGGGCTTGAGGGAGTCACCAACCTACTGTTAACCAACCTGCAGGTATGTGATTGATTTTGATACACGAACACAAATACTGACCCAGTAGCCCCCAAGCCTTAATTTGGGCGGGACGACCAAGTTAAGGGTCTGAATGTTATACTACTGCAATATGATGTAGGCTTCCAGGGAACAGAACAAAAATTGTCTGGGGACCCCGAGATGAATCGAACAAAGTTAGAATCTGTGAAGGCCGAACTAGAGACGATTAAGAAATTTACCATGCATGGAGGCACATTGATACGGGGCAAACCCGGTGTAGGCCGATCTTTCACGATTGGAGTGGGATCTCTCGAAGAACACGATGAACACGGGGAAGAACGGGGAGAAATCACAAGGGGAAACACTCAAGAACAAGTCCAATCACACATCCATTAGACAATCAAACACACAAGATCCACAAGGTACATGAACAACAAAGAGAAAGATACAAGGTAGAGTTCATCCCAAATCCTATGAAGGAGATGAGGGCTTGAATCCTAGAAGGATCTTCCCACGAAGGGGGGCTTGAATCCCGCGGGATCTTCTCACATGGAGGTCTTGAACTCCATGGGAGTGGTAGTCTCTCTCTCTCTCAAGAGTAGAGGTTGGAGCAAAGCTCACCTAAGAATGAGCTATCATATTTGCTAACCCTAACTAGGAGGAGGGGGAGGAGTATATATAGTCTTAGCCACGAAGGGATAAGTGGGAAAGGGATACATGGGCCTTTGGCCTGACTCTACGCGCAGGCAGGCGCCGGATGTTCGGGCTCTCGTGAGACACCGGATGTCCGGGCAGTTGGCCGGATGTCTGGGCGGTTGGCCGGATGTCTGGCCCAAGCGGGGTGGCCTTCTGGCTTCGGGTTCCTCACGCCGGATTTCTGGGGGCGATGCCGGATGTCTGGGCTGTGGTGTGGCGCCGGATGTCCGGGCAAACGGGTCGGATGTCCGGCCGCTTATGCTTTGGCCTTCTGTTGGTGCAGTTCATGGGCGACTGCACAGGCGCCGGATGTCCAGCCCTTGGCCCGGATGTCCGTCCGTTGTAGCTTCAGCAGCATCATCTTCTTCCGTCGTTGCTTCCAGGCTTCCCTCACGGATGGTGTAGTTGTTCCTTGGCGCTTGCACTCCTCCTCGACATCCGTGAAGCTCTGACAATACCTATGCATGCACATGGGAGAAGTGTCAAGCAGTATACCATCCTCGAAGGGGTCAAGTGAACACATGTAAAGGAGAAGATTCACCTTTATGTATGAGAAGTAGAGGTCGCACGTGTCACTTGCCAAACGGACTCTTGACATGGTGATGACCGTAGGATGCTCCGCATCATCCCCTCCCCCTTGGAAAAGATCCGACCTCGGATCTAAAACCAAATCACCATGGGAAAGAGATGGTGGTGCCGTGTCGAAGTGGTCGGTCACCAAGCACTCATCATCTTGAAACTCGAAATGGGCACTCTCCAATGTCGCACCGTCTAGTGATTCCTTCAAAAGAAGCAAGAACAACAAACAGTTGGAAAAACAAATGTGGTTAGCGTTAGTGCAAAACCAAGCATTCAAGAGGTGAGTCACCAAACAAGTGTCGTCATCAAGCATAGCATCGGGTGTGACAAAGGACTGTGACATGACATGTAAGCATATGAATTGAGCAAAATCAAGGTCATCATGGAAACAAGCATGTAAATGTGAGGTAGAGATGCAAATATGTGTGACAAGAGAAGAAGCATCTACCTCAAGGTCATTGCAAACAAGCATCAAGCACTCAATGAAAGGTCTATGGTAGGCATAAGAAGTATTCACAACACCAAATAAAATGAAGTGTCTAAACACATGGGTCAAGTGCAAGACAATCCAAGCATAACGTGCATAGGGCGTAGTGAATATAGTGTGGCACTCAACACAATGGAAAGAGCAAATGTTCATAACGTGTGAGGCAATCAAGTTAAGCATGTGACAAGCAATGGGACATGGCATATGTGAAGAAGTGACCTTGTTGCAACCAAACATATGATAGGAGCAAGTGATCCAAGAATTGGATGTAACACACAAGGTATATATGTCATGAGGCATGGAAATGTGAAAATGACAAGTCGAAGCAAGATCTCTAACATGTGTGCAATCAAGTGGTCTAAGAGGACCAACAAGTCTCATAGTGCAAGCAACACAAGTAGTATGATCCACAATATCCAAGCTCAAGAAAGATGACACCTTGAAGGCATGACCTTGTGCATTCTTCACAATGCCGAAGTGGTAGGAAATGTGGTGTAGAAGCGAGTCGTGGTAGAAAGTAGGAGGCTCGCTCTCAAGAGCTCGAATGGTCAACTCACGTGAAGTGGAAGTCGACACAAAGTCCAAGTATCCTACACATGCACAAAACAAAACAAAGAACATATGCGCATCGTAGATAAACACATCATACATCATGATGGTTTTCATCTTTTGCACATAACCATTAGAAGCACAAGATAAGCATCGCTCAAAGAAATTTGATGCATGGTATAAGAACATGTCATCCATCATGAAAGAATAGTTATTATGTATGACACGATGGGGACACAAATTGAGAATGCAAGTATATGGCACATCAATAGCATTTTCATTCAAGGGAAGCATAGGGTGCACATAATTATTGGGATCATGTAATGGATGGGATGGATCAAAATCTCCTAACATGTATGAGGTAACTATGGGGGTCTCCTCATGAGCAATATTGGAAACATCATATGGAGAAAATGGACAACATCCAAAACAATGCATATCCGAAGCTAGGTGGTCATGGCATGGCATATGAGATAAATGATATAAAGGGAGCATATCAATATCATCACATGAAAAACAAATACCAATAACCATGGGCTTGTCATCTATGCCATATGTGCAATTTGGGTTCGTTTTAATGGCATGTGCATAGTCACTATGAAGAGATTGCAAATAAGACATATGGTTGATCTCATGCATAGCATATGACAAGTCAAGCGGATTAGCAAACATGATGTGACCTAAAGAATTGTCACAAGAAATCCTATGTAACATGGCATCACATCTAATAGACTCCTCATGAAAATCATCAAACTCATCATAAATGGGCAAATCATCGCATGGGGAAATCATACTAGCATGAAGCATGGTACTAGGTGGATCAACATCATGCAAGCAATCAATGTCAAGAATGTCCACTAGTGGAACTAGAGCATCACCTTCACCTATGTTACCTTTTGCATTCCACTCAAGTGGTGTAGGTGAGGTGGGAAAGACCAAATGGTGGTCATCCTCATCTTGATGGAACCATGGGGGGGTGCATCATAGTCCACCATGGCCATCATCTTGTCCAAAGGGAGGATGAAGTCGTCGAGGATCGGCGCGTCATCATAAATGGGACCTAGCACCAAATGAGAAGACACAGTAGAGGTAGAGGTCAAGTCGTTAGAAATGCAAATGGCCTCACGAGACCTATCAACTATCTCACTCTCTCTATGTGGTGGTTCACTCACTCCCTCAAAATAGGTGCACTCAAAGTCGCATATGGTGGAGTCACTCATCTCACTCAAGTGGTGGGGGTTGTGGCCCTCCCCACATGGGAATTAGGGCAACTCGTCATATATGGGGCTAGTGGTGAAGTCACTCTCACTCTCAATATGGTGGCAAAAGTCACTCAAGTCATCATACGTCGCCGTGGTCGAAGGGAGAATCCCATGCTCAACCATCTTGTCGTTGTCGCCGTGGATGAAGGACGAAGATGGCACATCATCACTCTCGCCTCCTAAGATGGAAGCATCATCCTTGCTTGCCACCTTGTCGTTCGCCTCCAAAGCTTGGTCCTTGAGGGTCTCCGTAGTCGTACTCGTTGCCGCACCATCTTGAAAAAGAGTCGTGGTAGACTCGGCACCTCAATGCCACAAAGAGGGGTGGCGGTGAAGTCGAACTTGGGAGCATAGTCTTGGATCTCGTTGGGCTTGGACATCGTGGTGGTACTAGCCTCATGCTTGTTGTAGAGCTTGGTCGCCATGAAGTGTGCTTGGGGTGGAGAAGCCTTGGCCTTCATGAGTTCTTGTTCCGCCTTGAGAGCACCAATGTAGTAGTCGTCGATGGACTTGTAGTTCTCGAGGAAGATAGTCTTGGAGATGTCGTTGTGCAATCCCATCATGAAGTGAAACTTCATCGAAATGGGGTCGTCCACACCAGCTCGTCGCAAGGCAATCTTCATCTCCTTGAAGTACGCGTCGATGGACTTGGATCCTTGGATGGTGTTCTCCAATTGGTGTCGAAGTTGTTCCGTGTAGGTTGGAGGCACAAACTCTCGCCGCAACGCTCTCTTCATCTTGGGCCAACTCATGTCGTAGTACTCCGAAGGTGTGTGAAGCCACCATGCCGATGCGTAGTCGTGGAAGTTTCTTATGGCGCACTTCACTTGATCTTCGGGACAAACTTGATGTAGCTTGAGGTAGTCGTCCATCAAACGCTCCCACTCGAGGTACTCCTCGGGTTCATGAGTCCCATAGAAAGGAATCTTGTGGTCGGTGTCGAGGTCGTAGTAGCTCGTGGAAGTCGCGGACTTGAGCTTGGGGAGCTTCTCTTGAGCATAGTCTTGAGGTGCTTGTTAGCGAAGATGTCGTATGTCCGTAGGAAAAGATGCCTTGAAGTCGCTTGGCAAAGATGCCAAGGGAGATAGTGAAGTCTTTGAGTGGTTGTTGGTGTAGAGCTCTTGACCTTCACGTTCTTGTTGGTGATGGTGTCGATGCCGATGTGATCTTGCCGGAGATGGTAGCTCAGAAGCATGTGCTCTTGAGCGTCTTCTCGAAGATGAGGAAGATCGCTTGTAGGACTTGATGAGGGCTTTGATCTCCTCCATTTGAGCTTGCATCTTGGCGTCGTAGTTGTTGTTCGTGGCATCGAACTCGTCGTTGTTGTTGTAGACGAAAGGTGAAATGCCTTGCCTATCCATCACAAGACTCGAGTAGAGGTGAGTAGGAAATGAGATAAACAATACCAAGTTACCTTTTCCCAAAGTTGAGGATGTATCCCGTTTCACTCAATGTGAAATGAAAGAATAGTGGAATTGGTACTGGACTTGTTCACTCAAACCTATCAAGTAAAGCTTATGGTAGAGCTCGGTGAGGATAGTGGCACAAAAATTTGATGCAAAATGTTAGCAAGAGTCAATAATGTTGAAAGAGATTCACAAATTCGCAAGCGAAACAAGTAGACCAATAGCAATATGTGGCACAGAGAAACACACACACGGATAGATAAATAGGGTCGTGCAACCAAGGAATGAGCACAAAATATGGAATCCATGGAAAACGCTTGTGTTGCACAACTCAAGAGAGACGCTAGCACGATTGCTCAATAGGCGGATACGACACTTGTGCACAACCTATAAGATGCAAAATGGATAAACTTTCTATCCCAAGTATGCTATATATGTATGGTTCCCAGTGTTTCTCACACAATGATCCAAAATGATCAAGTATGATACCATATGATATATTTTGATGCTATGGCTATTGCTTACAAGCTCTTTGCTCTCTTTCTCTTTTGCTTAAAAGCTTTATTCTTTTTTTTGTATGGCCACTTTTGCACAATGCACAAACCAAGATAGCAATTGTGTATATGCGGGAACACACTTGTGACACAAGATATGATATGATGATACCAAATGATATGGTATGTATGCAATGGAAGGTGTAGACCAATGATCACTAATGTGCACAAGTAACGTTGCCGGCAATACTCAAATGGCTAGTCTCGATAGGCAAGTGACGCAAAATGGGCTAGGGGTTATCAATGCAATTGCAAGGGTAATATACAATGGTGTCGTCGAGGTTACCGTCCTTGGCGATGATGAGAGGCGGTGTTGTCGATGTTGACCCGTTCCTAGTTAGCCGAAACACCCTAGGAAATGGAAAAACCGCAAACTCAAAATCTCCAAGGCAAATGTCAAATGGTGGTAGCGGGAAAGCGGTGGTGGTTTGCACTTGGCAATGCGAAAGTGGAATGATGGGCTATACACGTGTCTGAGTTGAAGTTGTCGTCCCTAAGTAGCTAAAACACCTTAGGAGACACAAGCCACAACTCAAACAAAATTGGGTTAAGTTGGGGTGGAAATGTATGGTGGGCACGGTTATGCGGAAATGGTGGCGGTGGTTGATGAAGAAGCAACCGTCCCTAAGTAGCCGAAACACCTTAGGAGACTCAAATCACTACTCAAGCAACCACTAATGCTATAGGGAACAAATTGGGTTAGGTTGCGGAAGTCGGTGGTGGCTATGCGGATGATATGGTGGAGGGCCTAGGCAAACTTGCCAAATTTCAGAAAATTTGATGGAGTCAAATGGTGTTGGTGGTATTTTTGTGGGAAGGGAGATGTCAAGAGCTTCAAAACGAGCTAAAGAACGTCAAAATTGGACTCCGGATGAATTAGTTATGATCAAAACAGTGAAACACGGAAGGCTGAAATGCCAGGGACCGGATATCCGGGGGTTTGGCCGGATTTCCGGGGTGTATGTCCAGAACCGTGCAAATTTGGTGCTCCAGGGCCCGGATGTCCGGCTTGGGGCCCGAATGTCCGACCGGATGGCCCGGATGTCCGGCCCGATGAATCCAGATCGGGATTTGGACTTCGAAACTCTATTTGGGGGCGGAAATTGATGATTTCGGGGGCAAAATTACGGAGATTTCGTGGATAGAAGGTGGGGAAACTTGGGGGAAAGCTAGATCCACTTGAAACCAAGCAAATCCACGGATCAAAATCAACAAAAGATCAAACCAACAAATCACAAAAAATGGGGGCTATTTTTGGTGGGGATTTTCGAAATTTAGGACGAAATCAAGCAAAAAAAGGCTAGAAAACGATGGGAGGGACTCCGAAGACGTGATAAACGTGGCTCATGATACCATATGATACGGGGCAAACCCGGTGTAGGCTGATCTTTCACGATTGGAGTGGGATCCCTCGAAGAACACGATGAACACGGGGAAGAACGGGGAGAAATCACAAGGGGAAACACTCAAGAACAAGTCCAATCACACATCCACTAGACAATCAAACACACAAGATCCACAAGGTACATGAACAACAAAGAGAAAGATACAAGGTAGAGTTCGTCCCAAATCGTATGAAGGAGATGAGGGCTTGAATCCTAGAAGGATCTTCCTACGAAGGGTGGCTTGAATCCCGCGGGATCTTCTCACATGGAGGTCTTGAACTCCATGGGAGTGGTAGTCTCTCTCTCTCTCTCTCTCTCAAGAGTAGAGGTAGGAGCAAAGCTCACCTAAGAATGAGCTATCGTATTTGCTAACCCTAACTAGGAGGAGGAGGGAGGAGTATATATAGTCTTAGCCACGAAGGGGTAAGTGAAAAAGGGATACATGGGCCTTTGGCCTGACTCTACGCACAGGCAGGCGCCGGATGTCCGGGCTCTCGTGAGACGCCGGATGTCCGGGGCGGTTGGCCGGATGTCCGGCCCGAGCGGGGTGGCCTTCTGGCTTCGGGTGCCTCACGCCGGATTTCCGGGGGCGATGCCGGATGTCCGGGCTGTGGCGTGGCGCCGGATGTCCGGGCACACGGGTCGGATGTCCGGCCGCTGATGCTTTGGCCTTCTGTTGGTGCAGTTCGTGAGCGACTGCACAGGCGCCGGATGTCGGGCCCTTGGCCCGGATGTCCGGCCGCTGTAGCTTCAGCAACATCGTCTTCTTCCGTCGTCGCTTCCAGGCTTCCCTCGCGGATGGTGTAGTTGTTCCTTGGCGCTTGCACTCCTCCTCGACATTCATGAAGCTCCGACAATACCTATGCATGCACACGGGAGAAGTGTCAAGTAGTATACCACCCTCGAAGGGGTCAAGTGAACACGTGTAAAGGAGAAGATTCACCTTTATGTATGAGAAGTAGAGGTCGCACGTGTCACTTGCCAAATGGACTCTTGACATGGTGATGACCGTAGGATGCTCCGCATCACACATGGTGAGTAAAAGACTTAACATGCCGAGGTAAAAAAACCTTTTTAGGACACCTTTTTTAATGAAAGATTGCCCCGTAGCAGCCGAGTCCATAAGTCAACTTCAAAAGAATTTGGACGCGGCTAGGGAATCTCAGAGGTATGCAGAATCACAACACGAAGCTCGTCGCCAGGTACTGACCCGAAGTCATGATGATAAGAACAATCTTAAAGCGGAAAACCAGTGACAAGCCGAAGAAATTGAGAGTTTAAAAACTCAACAGGCACAAGCCCACAAGGAGAATCAGAGATTGAAAGGTGGCATGTTCGGTTTGTGAAATCTAGCTTGTGAACACGTAGATTATATGTGTTATACAAATGTAAGAACCATGCCACGTCTTTATTAGGTCTCCTTACTAGGCGTCCCGAGGAAGAGGCCAGCTTGCTCGGAGGGAACCTGCTAAAGGAATTATCTGTCATGCATGAGCGAGCTTGGAAAGCTATGAAGACTCTGGTCAAGGCATTATGGCCGAACGAGATGCCTCCGGATGGGATGGCCGAGCTGGTTAACCGATTTAAAGGATCTCAGCGTCTCTTCGAGCCATGGAAGATATCAACTTGTCAAGAAGGCGCGCGGGAGGCATGGGCAATGGTGAAGACCCGCTTTACCAAGATCAACCCAGAGCATTTAGCTCGAGTTGGGCCGGTAGGGCTAGATGGGCAGGAAGTGTCACTTCATTTGGTGTATGACCAAGTAATGCCTACTTGTAACGACCCGAACCTGATAAGATTCGATGTCTCTGTGCTCACTGTGCTAGTCACTGGATCAATAGCTAGCACACACGGTACAAGATGAAATATCAAGATAAAACCACATGTCATAATATTACATCATAGATTCAGAATTAAAATATTACATACCTGCATAGCTCAATCTAGCATACAACAAAATATAGCGGAAAAGAAAATAAAATATCCATGAAGTCCATCAACACCATAGACAAATGTCGAGTATAGACACCGTAACCCTACATCGTATCACTTACTGTCGAATAAAATCTGCAACATGAAACATTGCAGCCACGAAGGGTCAATACTTTGAATGTATTGGCAAGTCACACAGGAATTATATAACAGACCTACATGTATATGCAAGGTATATCAAGAGGATATTGTAGTGGTTGTTTTGCAGAAAGCTAGTTTTTCCCTGATAACTACATAATATAATAGTCAAATTTTAATTATTTCTTGCTACAATTAAATACATATGGTTGAATGGGCAATCTAATTCCAACCGCCCATTATTAAGTATCCCATCAAGTTTTATTATCTGTATCATCTGTCGAGATCATCCAACAACTGTAATGGCATAGTGGCTAAAATTTGTCCATAACCGGGGACACGGCTAATCATAATTAGTTTTAATACTCTTTAGAGTTTAGTACGCTTTACCCACTGGATCCAATCCAAAGATTGAGACGAAGTCTTTCAGAAGAGGTTCCCTTAACCACCCGACGACCACATCCCACCTACATATGCTACATCTGTCAACACTGTCTAGGCAAGGGTTCCAACAACTGATCAACTAACCCAAAGCCCATATAGCCAGTGGCCGCACATGGAAGCTACTAGTCACCAAGTCTGTCTGATCTTTTTGAACCTGGGCGGCATTCCACTTAGGGTGCACTCTCATGGGTGCAAGGCCTTAGAAAAGGTGAAAGACCCCATGATGCCTTCCCTCAACACCAAGCAATACCACTTCCGCCCAGAGGTGAATTGTATTTTAAGTTAATACACAAATTATTATATATAATCCTCACATAAACTCAATGTATACATGAACCAATCCCCGTCTACATAGCATAGCAAGAATACACTACCACGATCTACAATAAGGCCATACTAGCTGCATCTCAATAGCAAAAGCATACTACCATAATATTCCTACACATGCATAATGTGGTCTTGTGATATAGAACTACATGCATAAAAAATGATAAAGGATGATCAAGGTGTAACTGCCTGTAAGTTTGATGAAGATCGTCGCACTCATAATTCCTGACAGTTCTACTGGTCACGCTCCGAGCAAGCTATCGCACAAGAAAGAATCCAAATAAACAACCATGCCATACATACGAACCAAAGAACAGCAAAACAAATATGGCAAGGTTGAACAACATCAATATAGCTGGGCTTAATATTATAATATGGGTCTCGGTGGTGCTATACAGTGAAAGGTGGAAGGATCAACTCACAAGAGTTAAATAGAAGAATAGTTATGCCATAAACAAGAGTATAGTGGAGATATAACAGAATAGGTTCAGAAGTGATTGGAGAACAACATAAATGTTGTATGACATATTGAATATGACATAAGAATTCATTTGTAAAAGAATTGATGGACTAGGGGAACACTACAATGCTAATTATAGTGGAACGAAGTTAGAATTGAATTTGAATTCAAAACAGTTCAAGAATTATTTGAATAATGAGTATACAAGAATTATTCTCCGTCCGGAAATACTTGTCATTGAAATGAATGTATTTAGATGTATTTTAGTTCTAGATACATTCATTTTCATCAATTTTGATGACAAGTATTTCCGGACGGAGGGAGTATTTGATACAAATGTTCATAGGAAAAAGGAATCAACTGGATATGGTATACAATTTTCAAGATATGTTCAACACATGATTTGAAAACAAATTTGAATTGATCAATTTGAAGAGTTTAGAAGTTGAAACTATTGATTCCATTGGATAGGTAAGATCAATATGAACACATAGGAAAAGTTTCATTGAGTTTGGATATACAGATTTCAAGATATAGCAGAACGAAGTTCGGTTTGAAATATTTGAAAAACTCTGTCGTGGCAGCGTTTTTGACATGCTAAAATTGCTGCCATGGCAGCGAATTGAGCTGCTGCCGCGGCTACTTTAGATGTGGCCACGTGTCACGCTAGGGTTGGCCGAAGTGGATTTGCGCGCGTGTGCTCACCGGAAGCAGGGGAAAACGGCGGCAGCTACGGGCGTAGGCCTCCGGTGGCTCTCCGGCGAAGATGAGGTGGTGTGGAGGTGGTCCTGGCGGTCATCGGGAACGTCGGGTTGAGGCAGGGCGAAACGGGGCGTCCTCTGTTGGCGATGTAGTGAAGTTGGGGCTCCGGCGAGATCGTTGGCTGAGGAGCTCGAACCAGAGGGTCTGCGAAGGGGAAGAAGTTCAGGGAGGGGAGGCGCATCAAGATGAATCCTCTAACGAACAAAGGGGGTCAGGGGGTGGCTTACTGTCGCCGGATTTGGCTGGAACAGGGAGCTCAGGCGGCGGAGCTTTCCGAGATCCGTGCGGTTGACTTCGAGGGCGAACACCAGCGGCAATTACGGGAATCGGACGAGGGGATCGAGGGGATTCTCTCGGCGCCACAGATTCGATCGAGGGGGTTAGGGATCGGGTGAATCGCCCTTGCCTGGTTCGGTCGCGGTAGTGCGGGGATACGAGTTCGACTGGAGGAAGGAGATGCGGGTCCCAACGACAGCGGAAGAAGAAAAAAAAAAAGAGGGGTGCGGGTGCTGTTGGGCCGGCCTGCTAGCGCTTGCTGCGGCCTGCGGGTGTGCTGCGCTGCGCCGCGCCCGAGCGGTGGTTAGTGCTGGGCCGCGGTAGTCTATTATAATAGACTTAGGTTTTACTCTGTCTTTTTTATTACAAAAACGGTTTTCGCTCTAAAAAGATCCAAATAATTTTCTGAGAAAAACATCCACAGAAACCAATTTAGTTATATAGGGCCTGGCGAACATTTTTGCAGTCCAAAATATTTATATAATATACATACAATATTTTGGTAAACTCTACTTTGACATTATAAAATGTTCCACGAAATATTTTTGAACTCCGAAGAAAAATGCAAATAATATTTAAAGCATTTCCGACTCTTTTATATTGAAGGAGTCATATTACCTTCTCTCATAGTATGTTTTAATTTGAGTTAGAATTGTTTTAATATTCAAAATCCAAATGAGAAAATATTCAATTGTTCATCAAATTTTTTTTTTGAGGAAGTCATGTGATCCTCTTCACATCCAAGGTGAAACAATTTGAATATCCTCAAAGTTCAAAATAAGATCGAAAGGAATATCCGGGAAAAGTCATTTTATTCCCTCTCGTTTGAATATTCAACAAACCCAAAATAACAACCAAATGAATAATTGGGAAAGTCCTTTTATTCCCTCTCGTTTATTATTCATTTAAACTCCAAAAGTTTCAAATCCTAGTCAAAATTAACTCACAACAAGCAACACAAGCAAGTTTTTAATTACTCCTATTTAAATAATTAATATTCCAAAATTATAAATTTTGGGATGTTACACTACTACTCAGATCTCCCAAGAAGACTACACCCTGGATACCATAATAGATAGTCTCGACCAAGAATAGGGTGTTTGATTCTATGTATCTATGTACTTTACATCAAATATTCTCCAAAGTGTGCTTTAAACACTGTCTTAACCGGACATTGACTTTTGCCTCCCCCGCCATTGGTCGAGGAGTGTTTCTTACTATGTGACCCGAGATCATTGGGAAATCATTTCACAGAACCAGGCAATTCGGTCATTTGGTGTGAATAGACAAAAATGCGCTCGGGAAGTTATGTTATACTCCCTCCATTCGGAATTACTCGTCCAAGAAATGAATGTATCTAGATGTATTTTAGTTGTAGATACATACATTTTTGTGACAAGTAATTCCGAACGGAGGGGGTATTACTTTGTAATGTAAGAAACATCTTCCGAAGAAAATACTTCCTTCATGGGTTCATTTCTTTGGGTTGTCATGTTAACCATAGACGTTTTAACCGGATATCTGCATTATGCAGGTAATGGTTACTTCAGGAAAATAACCCCGGGTTTTGGTGATGATCACCAATTATTTTCACTTCCATCATGGCCGACAAATTATATTCTTAAGAATGCTAGCTTTTGGCTTCACCCGTCTGAGGTACGTACCCGGGTGATCCAGACGTAACAATCACAGAGGTGCTCCCTTTACCCCCTAGCTGGACAATCGGGAATGTAGGGGGTAAGTATAGGAGCAAGGAAAACCCAGCTTGGCAAAATCTTAAGTCAAATTGATGCATATAGTGGCTTAAACACGACACTGGATGGGTGCAAAACCCGATAGGGACGAATAGATGCATTGAAGATGTATTTATCGACTTCGTAAAAAGAAGCCCCTAGGTATGACCGAGTGGTACATTTGATGATCTATGCCAAGGACAACTTGATGTAGCTCGGTATAGCCGAACACACACAGGGGAATGCTTAACCAAAAGTTAAAAAGAAAGGAAAACTATAAAAGGAAGAAAAGAATAGTGAGGGTGACGACACCGATCTAGCCGTAGAAGCGTCGAAGCCGAGCTACGTTCCACGGGTTCAGTTCGAGGTGATTGTCCGTTGGGTTGCAGAGACGATATGCTCCCCCCTACAAGCACTTGATCAATTATGAAAGGGCCCTCCCATCTGGGTGATAGCTTATTCTTCTACTTCTCTGGGAGGCGCAAAATGAGTACACCCATATTATATGCTTTCGCCCAAACTTCCCTACTCTAGCATCGGGCCTGCTGTTGGTAGAAGGTAGAGCAGGCCCGAGCTATGTCGTGCTCCTCTTCGAGGGCGTCCAGGTCGTCTTGCCGATCTAGCTCGACCTCCTTTTCTTCGTATATGCGCACTCTAGGTGCATCATGGATAAGGTCACCGGGGAGGACTGCTTCTGCCCTGTACACCATGAAAAATGGTGTGTATCCCGTGGAAAGATTAGGAGTGGTGCGTTGGCCCCATAATACCGAGTCGAGCTCCTCCACCCAGTGGTAATCTGATTCTTTCAAGGAATGGACCAATCAGGGCTTAATGCCGCTCAGGACTAGTCCATTGGCCCGTCCAAAGATACATGGGGCGCATGTGGCTTTGATTTGCGAAGAGCTGGCATCCAACGCAATGTTGAACGAGTGTGTGGGTTTCTGCGCGAGTGATGTGTGCTAGAACTACGTCAGTATTTCCCCAAAGAGGAAGGGATGACGCAGTATAGCGACGGTAGGTATCTCCCTCAGTGGCGAGACCAAGGTTATCGAACCAGTAGGAGAACCTCCTCACCCCACGTAAATAGCACCTGCACACAAATAACAAATACTCGCAACTCGACGTGTTATAGGGGTTGTCAATCCCTTTCGGGTACGACGCCTCAAGATAGGCAAAATAATGTGAGGTAAAAGTGGCAGGTAGGATAAATAGATCGCGGAACAAATAAATTGCAGCAAGGTATTTTTGGTTTAATAGATCTGAAAATAAATTCAAGAGAAAATAGATCGCAAAGGCAAATATGATGAAAATAGACCCGGGGCCCGTAGGTTTCACTAGTGGCTTCTCTCGAGAAAAATAGCAAATGGTGGGAAAACAATTACTGTTGGGCAATTGATAGAAATTCAAAAAATCATGACGATATCCAGGCAATGATCATTATTTAGGCATCACGTCCAAGATTAGTAGACCGACTCCTGCCTGCATCTACTACTATTACTCCACACATAGACCGCTATCCAGCATGCATCTAATGTATTAAGTTCATGAGAAAACGGAGTAATGCAATAAGAATGATGACATGATGTAGACGAGATCCGTTTATCTATTGCGACAGATATAGATCTCGTCTTGTTATCCTTAGTAGCAACGATACATTCGTGTCGGTTCCCCTTCTGTCACTGGGATCAAGCACCGTAAGATCGAACCCACTACAAAGCACCTCTTCCCATTGCAAGATAAATAGATCAAGTTGGCCAAACAAAACCCAAATAACGGAGAAGAAATACGAGGCTATAAGCAATCATGCATATAAGAGATCAAACAAGACTGAAATAACTTTCATGGATAAAAACATAGATCTGATCATAAACTCAAAGTTCATCGGATCCCAACAAACGCACCGCCAAAAGACTTACATCATATGGATCTCCAAGAGACCATTGTATTGTAATCGAGAGAGAGAGAGAGAGAGAGAGAGAGAGAGAGAGAGAGAGAGAGAGAGAGAGAGAGAGAGAGGAAGCCATCTAGCTACTAACTACAGACCCGTAGGTCTACAAAGAACTACTCACACATCATAGGAGAGGCACCAATGGAAGTGGTGAACCCCTCCATGACGGTGTCTAGATTGGATCTGGTGGTTCTGGACTCTATGACGGCTGGTTCAATATTTCGTCGCCTCCCGTAGGGTTTCTGGAATATTATGGTATTTATAGAGCAAAGAGGCGGTTCGGGGGGCACCAGAGGTGGGCAACACCCACCTGGGCGCGCCTGGGCCTCCTGGCATGCCCTGGTGGGTGCTGCTCCCCTCGAGAAGCCCCTCAGGTGCTTCCTTGGCCCACTGGCTTCATTCTGGCCCAAAAAAATCCTCCAGGAGTGCGTTGTGTTTGGACTCTGTTTGATATTGATTTCCTGCGATGTAAAGAACATGCAGAAAACCGCAACTGGCACTGGGCACTATGTCAATAGGTTAGTACCAAAAAATGATATAAAATGACTATAAAATAATTGTAAAACATCCAAGAATGATAATATAACAGCATGGAACAATCAAAAACTATATATACGTTGGAGACGTATCAGCAAGCTGTAGGCCAAAAGAACCCGTCTCGGAAGGCCTTGCTGACCAGGGCCCCAGCTGCGGTGTGATGACCACCCGTGCCGGGGTGTATCTCGGCTAAGAGCTGCCTCCCCTCCTCTTCGGATATGCATCTTTGGATGACTCCGATGGTACTTTTCTTGTATAGTTCACCCTCGTGGACCTTATAAGCTTTAGATCGCCGAATTATACGTCTTGCCTCGGTCTGGTCATTAGGGAGCTCTTGGCGGAGAAGATAAGTGAGGAAAGGCTCGGTCCATGGCGCTATGACTGTCATGACTTCGTGAGCTGAAGACATTTCTTCGAGTGTCGAGCCTCTGATAATTTCTTCGTTTGGTTCTATGATAGGAGAGGTGATCTTTTTCGGGCCATTGGTCTCCGTGTCCTTGCCCCCATCCTACCACACCACAAATGGCTTGAAGAGCCATTCCAAAAAGGTGTTCTTAGGGACAAGATCGCACTTAGAACCCATGCGGGCGAGGACGTTGACACCTTGATTGATGTCTCTGGAGACATGGTGGAATTCCAACCCCTCTAACCGGGCGGATATTTTGAGGACGACATTTTGATATGCTGTCATTTTGGGTCTTTTGCGTTGAATTCGCCATTGAGTTGAGAGATGGCGAGATTGCAGTCTCCCCGTACCTCGAGCTCTTGCACACCCATCGATACTGCCATCCAAAGTCCATGTAGCAGTGCCTCGTACTCGACCGCATTATTGGAATCGTTGTACATGATCTGTAGTATGTACCGGATATTGTCGCTGGTGGGGGATGTGAGAATTACTCAAGCCCCTAGTCTGGCAAGCATCTTGGAGCCGTGGAAGTACATCATCCAATGTGAGTACGTACTTTATTCCCTGGGCAGCTCGGCTTCCGTCCATTCAGCGATAAAATCAGTCAACACCTGAGATTTAATAGATCGGCATGATTTGTATGTAATTTTGAAAGGGAGGAGTTTGATAGCCCATTTGGCTATGTGGCCCGTGGCATCCCTGTTATTAATTATGTCATTCAGTGGTACTTCGAATGCCACCATGAGCGAACACTCTCGAAAGTAGTGGCGAAGCTTTCAAGATGACATGAAGACTGCATAGGAGATTTTTTGGTAATGGGGATAACTAGTTTTGCACCACCGATACGTAGTAGACCGACTTTTGCACTGGAAGCTTGTGACCCTCTGCCTCTTGTTCGACGACGAGGACTGCACTGACCACCTGATTTGTGGATGAGATGCATAACAACATTGGTCACCTGTGCCGGGTGCGGCTAATATGGGATTGCCAGCCAACAATGTTTTAATTTCTTCCAATGCGGTTGTTGCTTCGTCGATCCACTTGAAGTTTTTTGTCTGTTTAAGCAGTCTCTAGAGTGGTAGTGCCTTTTCACCAAGGCAGGAAATAAAGTGGCTCAAGGCCTCCAGGCAGCCTGCCAATTTTTGGACGTGCTTCAACTTCGTAGGGACCGCTAGCTGGGATAGGGCTCGAATTTTAGCCGGATTGGCCTTTATTGCTCTATGGGATACAATAAATCCAAGCAACTTGCCTGTAGGAACTCCGAAGATGCGTTCATCTGGATTGAGCCATATATCATAGGCCCGCAGGTTGTCAAATGTTTGGCGTAGGTCATCCACCAGTTGGCTAACGTGTTTGATCTCGATGACCATGTCATCCACGTATGCCTCGACCGTTTTGCCGATTTTGTTTTCCAGACATGTCTGGATCTTTCCATAGTATGTGGCGCATACGTTTTTTAATCCGAAGGGCATTGTGTTGAAGCAGAATGGCTCGTAGGGAGTAATGAAGGCAGTTGCAGCTTGGTCGGGCTCCTTCATTTTGATTTGATGGTATCCGGAGTAGGCATCGAGGAAGCACAGTGAGTCGTGTCCGGCGGTGGCATCGATGATCTGATCTATGCGAGGTAAAGGGAAGGGATCCTTGGGGCAAGCCTGGTTTAGGTCCTTAAAATCGACACACAACCGCCAGGATTTGTCTTTCTTGGGCACCATCACCAGGTTCGCCAACCATTTGGGGTGTTTGATTTCTCGGATGAATCCGGCTTTGAGTAATTTCGCCAGTTCCTCACCCATAGCTTGACACTTGGGTTCGGAGATTCTGCGTAGCGCCTGTTTGACTGGCTTAAAGCCTTTAATTATACCCAGGTTGTGTTCGACTAGTCTGCGTGGGATTCCTGGCATATCTGAAGTGTGCATGGCAATATGTCCCAGTTTTTGCGCAAAAAGGTGCGCAATGCTCCATCAACTGAGGGGTCCAGCTGAGCTCCAATGGATGTTGTCTTGTTAGAATCCGTTGGATGCACCTGAAATTTGATGATTTCATTTGCTGGTTTAAAGGATGTGGATTTGGACCTTTTGCTGAGGATTACATCGTCCCTATCGACCGTTGAGTGGGGCGTGGTTAGGTCCTCGGCTGTGAGAGCCTCGGCCAACTCTTCGAGGGCGAGCGATGCTATTTTTTTTGGACTGAAGAGCTTTGTCTGGATCTCTTATCACTGTGATCGCGCCATTAGGCCCTGGCATCTTGAATTTCATATATCCGTAGTGTGGTATAGCATGGAACCTTGTGAATTCTTCACGCCCCAATAGGCGTGATAGCTGTGAGAACCCGGATTTATTTCCAGACCCTCCTGTGTACATTTGTCAATCCAGGATCAACTTGACAACACAGTGAAATGGTATCATTGCAGAACATTAAAATAAGTATAAGTTTAACAACTCTTGCCACAAGGCATACATACTGGAATGTCTCAAGACATTTATTACAATCAGAAACACAGCGGAATATATAACGCGTAGCAACTCCATCTCAGCCACAGGCAGTCGATGTAGTCAACGTGTCCTCACTCCTAAGGATCATCATAATAATCGTAGTCGACGCCCTCGTCTTCATAGATCTCTGTTGTTCAACAAAAGTATTGCCATGAGTACATTACGTACTCAACATGCCTCCCACGGGGAAGGACCTAATAGCTACATGTGGCTTCAAAGGAAGGCCGTATGGCTCATCTGCATAAAGCTAATTTTGTTTGGCAAATAAAGTAGTTGAATAATATCAGTTTTAAATGAAAACATGTTTTATCTCCAGAATAATATCTTTCTTCAAGTGAGGATTCCTCGATCAACTCACGTCCTTCATAGGTTTCAAGAATAGGGGAAAAGAGGGAATAAGCAAGATAGGTCCCGTACGTCAAGAAAGATTCATGTGTTACCCATGACCGTGGACACGGCTATTCGAATAGTTTTACACTCTGCAGAGGTTGTAAACTTTACCCACACGACACAATCTCGACTTGTTGCCACCAGTGGCCGCTGGCGTAGTACACCATTTGGTATACCGGCAGGGAGATTGTGACGAGGTCTTTCATTAGACCAAACTTACTGTGCCAAGCCCACTAGGTTTCAACACGGAAGTAACTGCAGTTCACAGTCCGGGCCCCCCTTTTGTGCCGAGCATACTCCTCGCAAGGCAGCTATCCCAGCTGCGGTACGGTGATGACGACAATAAGAGTGAACTAACTAATTAACCAAGCCAGTGCCCATATAGCATGTGGTTGTACTGTTATCACAATCTTCAAATCCAAGACTTATTAGGCCTCATGCGGCACGGACAACTGATTGCCCCCTTCAGCTCATGAAGGGCAGCCAATCGCTCCTTAAATCCTTGATTCAGTTGTCGCCCGCACCAGTATTCAGATGGTAAGTTTCACCCAGAGTAGAAGAGGATAGAGAAGGTCAACAAGGGCCAGCTGGCCTAGCTCAGCGTTAAGTTTCAACTGTCAATGACTTAGAGGTCATTCAACAAAGCACCTATAGGGTGATAAGCATGGCTAAGCATTTCTACTCTACCGGAATTATGTACTTCTACTCAGGTGTCAAGTAAATAGGCGACAAGCGGATCAGGGTAATGTGTCAATCGACACGCTAGCTACGAGAATTAAAATAGCATGCATATAGTAACAATAAAAACTCAATGCAATTTTGTAAACCATAGGATAAATATGATCAAAGAAGGAGGCATGCCTTCGTTGTTGAGTCCTTCGGTAACCTGGTTATGTCCTTGTCCAACATCGCCACTCCCTACTCGTCGTAACGATAGCAAAAGACAAACAATAAATACCAAAGCAAAAAGAAAATCCAAATAACATCCAAAACAAATTAAGAGTGGGTGGATAGCAAGATATTGATCAAGATGGAGACTCTGAAATGAGGTAGCACGATTGGATGTAAGAGAGAGGATTAAACGACAAGGTTTAGGTTGAAAAAGTTGCGGAAGGCTTGGTGATCAAGACTAACGTTCTAGTAAGAACTATGCTAACAAACCATTAGTAGTGCCCACTACACATCGTGAGTAACAATATAGGAAACTACCATATGACAAACACAATGGCACCACCAAGCATGGAATTAATGGAATCATCCTATGTATTTTATTTACACAAACAGAACATGGCATGATAAATGTAAAAGATAACCACAATTAAATATTTAGCAAAATCTAAATATTCATAATGGTCAATAGAATCCAAACATATACATTAACTCTGTAATAACTCAAAACAAGTGTTCTATAAGACAACCAAACCAACATTATAAAACATACTACTAAAGCAATCAAACATCATTCAACAACATTAATTGAATTGATCTAGGTCTAGCCCAACCATTATGAAAATAAAATAGGATCCACTCCATCAAATCAAACCAATTCATCACTCAAACAATTGACAAGAAACTATACAACACGTGGAACAATGGATGAACAACTATCCTAGACATGATATCATTAAGATTAGTAATCAACCAAAAATAAATATTTGAATGAATTCAAATATTTATAATGGTTAATAACAAGCAAATACTAAACCCCAATCGTGACTATTAGTAAGCATTTCTATAACAACAGACAAACCACTACTATGGTACCAACTAATTAAACAACTTAATAATAATACACATCTCACCCATGCCATGTGAGTATAGGATCATAAAGATGCATTAACTAACACAAGCATTCAACATACAAGTGCTCATGAGAAGATTCTAAACTATGACATGGTCTTAATAAGGAACAACTAATACCAATAACCACTAGCAATAATATTATCACCACATGCTTACAATAACAAAGCATGATACATACACTGAGTGTGTGATCAAAGCACAACTCCACTCACATCACATATGACTCGTCCTAATTGTATGAGTCAGAGCAACAAATATTAAAACACTCATAAGACTAAGATGTAACGAAGTTAAACATCTATAAGAAGAACTACACTAAGCAACAATAACACACAGAACATCATACGACATGAAAGATCACTTGCATGACTATGGCTAGACATACAACAATGCAACAACTAGATATAATGCTAAGCATGGATGGTGATCGCGTGAGTTGCCAAAGTATGCTACTAACAGAATACAACTCGTAACTATGAGATAACTTAGTTGATATCAACTAACATGACTATCACGCAATGAATATCATAGCATGAATAACAAAGACAACATGCCTTACTATCAAGTACAATTTACACTTGTAATGACATAAGGCTACATAACTAGGGATGATCTATAACATGATTTGACACACACAATATGCATCTACCTACCTAGTCACAACATCATGGTATCAAATTTGATCAAGCAAGATGGAATCATACAATACTATCATGTATCTACTATCATGTATCTCAACTAAGCAAAGCCAACCCTAAGTGTGACATATAGTACAAACTAGCAATGTTGCAACACTTGGGACATACAATAAAACCATGTATTCTACTTTAAGCAATTACCAACATGGCATGGTAATAAACAAGGATAAATAAACACACATGAAAATTACTAAGATGTTATAAGCTATGCTCTATGCCACAAAAATAAATTATGTAAAGCAATACAAATATAACCATGACATGAAGTATCCAACCATGTAATTTCGGATAACAAACATCTAAGAAATGAGAAGCACTACACTGTAAAGCGCAATCCTCACACTCTATAAAAGTAATGATCTCCATGCATGATAACACATCATATAAACGCAAACAATAGACCTACAACAAGTACTATGACTATGGTCGATAACATACCAAATTTTCATAACCACTAGTAACAAAACTAGGTAACATAAATAATTTAAATAAACATCACCTAAAGTATCGCATGATATGATAAAAAAACCTGACAAATACACATGCAACAAAGGTGAAGTCAATATATAAAATATACCTAAGATATCTTCATGCTAATGAATGAACTAAACTAAATGAAACATGAAGTATTTCACGATTAGATACATAAAGCAAAACATAGAATAATTCCACATAAATATAAGCACGTTGAGCGTTCACCAAATATTGTTCGCATGCATAAAAGAGGACTATACACAATACACCAAATTATCAAGTGGAAATAGCATGCAAAACTTATTTTAAACAAAATATAATCGGTAAACAATAAATTTAACATGTCACATGCCACACAGAAAATTATGAGACAAGTAGCATACACTCCTAACTCTATCCCGAACATATAAAATTAAGACAAAAGTTCACCGATCAACTACTACTCATGATGATAATTCACAATAGCTATTACAAAAGTGTCTCACACTACTACATGATACAAGAAATTATCTACATAACAACATACCAGACTATACTCAATATCTATAGACATGTCTAACACAAGTCAATAACAATACAAAAAAAATATCAACTTGCGACAACAAAAACTATAATCGGTAAACAATAAACAATAACTCTAATAAGCCATTTATCACACGCAAAAATTATGAGACCACTAGGATGCACTTCTAGGCATATCGCAAACATAAGAACAATAACAAATTAATATAAAATATAACCGATGAACAAACTCCATTAAATCTTGGGCAAGAACGGCTATAACAAAATGTATACTAAAATCCTATTGATAAAACTAGCGATCTAACTCCATCATGGGGTTACTATGGGTACGAGAAACAAATCATATGTTGAACACAAGATCATCCGAGAAACTAAAAAGTACGCGGACATGCGATAGAATCCGTTCATGCATCGGCGCGAGCAACGACATAGATGAGCTGAATGATGATGTCTACGAGATAGAGTAGATGATGGTGAGTACGCGTGCAAAAGGAATTTGATAGAGGCTCACCGAGTTTGACAGAATGGCGCGAAGAACTCGATGAACAGTGTAGACGGACACACGAAATTCTGCGCGTGTGGTCAACGGATCGCTTTCTTTCTTCCCTGAATGGATTCAACGCATGAAAGAGAACCTTTTGGCGCAAGGGCATGGACTGGGATGGTCTCCTTCATCAGAATCAAGGACCCACGTCCATGGAACACTGTTTCTTTGGGAGGAGTTCTCTGGGAGGATGGAGAAGAGAGATAGCAGAGGGCTAAGGGAAACGAGGGAGGAGATTGAGGCGCAGGTCCCTGTACCTTCAGTTTTGGAACCGGTGGACACTTATGGGAATTATGGAGGACATGAGGCAGCTTCTTGCGTGAGTGCTGGCAGTTTCTCTTCGTGTACGTTTATCTTCCTATAGGTGCTAGCTTACAGAGGAAGGGAAGGAGACGAGGCGTTCGTTGGGGAGATGGCCAGCGGAGGGGAATAGAAAGGGAAGAGGAATTAAAGGAAGGTGCAGACGTTTCCTATGTGTGCACGTAGATGGCTGTTGAAGTTTCCTCTTCTGTGAGTTTATGTGAGATTGTGAACGTACAGGAAGGAGATGAGGAGAGACATTCGTCGGCTAGAGATATGGGCCAAGTGGATCCAGCCCATGGGGAGAGGAGGGAAAACAAGAAAATAAAAATAAAAATAGATGGGCTAGGCCCATGCGACTTAGACAAGAAAAAAAATAGTGGCTGAACCTAGGGAAGGGAAGGAGAGATGTTGGACCGACGGAATTTCGCCCAGAGTTTGAGACAGGGAAAACAAATTGATTTTCCTCTTAGGAAAATTTAGAAAAGGAATAGAAGTTAACAAATTCAAAAGAAGTTCCAAATACAAATGCGCATAATTTAATATGTTGAAGGGAGAAAACAAAACCCAACTAAAAGAGAAGAATAAACTCAATTTAAATTTAAGTTCGCATTAGATCAAATTAAATCCTCAAAATTATAAAAGTCCAATTTAAGCTTTGTTACCAAATAAAACAAATGAAATTTTCTCGCCCTAATTTTTGGTAAACTTTTTCTTAAAACATTCTGAAAATCGGGATGTTACAATAGCCGCTATGGAAGGGCAGAATTGGCAGAGTAATTCCTTGGACCGATAGTTCTCGGGAGTACCAAATACTACATCGAGAGCAACTTGCCCTGTGTAGTGCGCTTCTTTCTCGGGGATGATCCCTCGAAAGGTTGTGTGGCTTTGCTCGATACGAGGTCTATCGAATTGCATTTTGTCTAGGGTATCCTCATAAATGAGGTTTAAACCGTTGCCGCCATCCATTAGCACCTTGTGGAGTCTGAATCCGTCCACTATGCGATGAAGGACAAGGGCGGCAGGTGTTCGGGCAGGGCGGGCCCTTGGCTCATCTTCCTCGCGCGAAGGTGATAGGTGTATCTGTCCATGAATTTGTTGTTGCCATCTGGTGAATTTGATCGAGCTCTCTAAGGGCTCTCTTCCTCTGATTTTTCGAGGAAAATGTCTCGTAGATCATTAGGATGTCCGTGTCGTCACCTAGGGGTGTTGGTGAATGTCTACCAGAAGGTGAGGCTCCAAGGATGGTCTCTCCACTCTTTGCAACTTACCTAACCACCCAGCAAGCTCGAAGGCTATGGGTTGGGTTTGTATTCAGCAGGGCCGAGTGTATGGGGCATGACTCGTCCAGGAGCTCGTCAAGGACTGTTCTGGATCCTGTGAGGGGTTTCTTCATTTTCTCGATTGGCTCATATTTGCCTGATCATCACGGGGGCACGTGCTTCGCTCAAGCTCTCCTGGGTTCTTCAGCATGGATTGATTCCGTGTGCATCTGCTACGCCTACCAGGTGCTTTCCATGGCGCAATATTTGCGTACCAGATGTGATAGCTCATCGAAGTTTTGAACGTGACGACGGGCGAGGGTGTTTAGGATTCCTTCATCGCGGCAGTTATGCTGGAAAGTTGCTATAGTTTCCTGGCCGCTGTAGTCCGCTATCTTATTTTTGACATTAGATCCCATATGCCGGGCTTCCCTAAGTTGGTTGGAGAGTATTCAGCGTGGGGGTGGGTGGGAAAAAACTTTGTATCCTAATAGGTTGCGAGTTCGGAGTTTTGGCGGCGGTGTCTTGCACCATCATGGAATCTGGTGTGCCGAGCTCGAGATCCGGATTGTTGACCAGGCACAACCGCATGGACTCTAGGTCGTGCGTTGAATTGGAGTCCGATCCTGAACTCTTTCCGGGACGAAGGCCGGATTCTGAGCTAGAGGACGGGATCTAATGATCAGAAACCTGAAGATAATTGTCAGGACCCCAACTCAATGCCACACCGATCTAGCATGTAACACCTCATATCACTTTGCGGCCTCACACACGGTATTTCCACGGGTGTCGCCTTACCAGGCCCGGGACCATTTGCGCCTTTCGGCACACGTATATGATAGTGTCGCTAGCATCCATGACAAGGAGCTCGGGCTGACATGACTAGTCGTGAACCCAAAGTGGCACTAACTTACAGGGACATGCATACATGACCTAGCAATGAACGTGTCGGTCATCAGCAAGTGAATCCGGGCTGTAGCAACTGGGCTAGCAGGACTCGGGTAAACCAGGCTGTAGCAGGCTAACAGGACTCCGGTAGACATCACGTAACATTTCCCCGAAGGGACAGACACAGGAACGAAAACACATGCCGGCCAGCCTAAGTGTTCCGGAGCAGTAGCAAGCTACCATGGCTCAGTGGAAGCACTAGGAGACATTTCCCGGTAAGAGAGGCTACCAAGGATAAACAACTAGATAGTCAGATCCCACACATACCAATCATTTCAATAACATACACACAATATGCTCGATATGTGCAAATACAACATGGCATCACAACATGACTCTACAACTCAAGTATTTTATTCAATAGGGTCCGAGGAGCGAGATATTACAAACATGGGTCTCACGACCCAACATTCAGAGCATACAAGTCAAAACACAAGCAGAAGCTAAACATATCTGAGTACAGACATCTATAAATGGAAAAAGGCTGAGAAGCCTGACTATCTACCAGATCCTGCCGAGGGCACAAGATCGTAGCTGAGGTAACAAGCTAAACATCGAAATTCACGCGGAACTACTAGCAAGACTGAAGTCTCTGTGCAAAAAACATAAAATAGGCAAACGTGAGTACAAATGTACCCAACAAGACTTACATCAGAACTAACTACATATGCATCATTATCAATAAAGGGATGGTGGAGTTTAACAGCAGCAAGCCAGCTTTGACTCGGTGGCTATCCTGAACTACGACTGCAAGTAACTCTTTTGAGGTGGCGCACACGAGTCCACATATTCACCATATCAATACACCGCTATGGATCCGCTCCCGTCTACCTACGAGAACGCCATCCATAGCACTTACGCTTATCTTGCGCATTTTAGAGTATCCACTTCAAGTTATCTATGAACAGTATAGGCAACCCAGAAGTCCTTTACTGCGGACACGACTATTCGAATAGATGATGTTAACCCTGCAGGGGTGTACTTCTTCACACACGCTCCCGCCACTTACCGCCATGTACACGTCATGTATCTCGGCAACCTTCAAGCGGAAGCCTGGCGAGGGAGTCGGCCATGACCTGACTAACCACACAAGTCTCTCTTCCAGGTTTATCGCCTATTCGGGTTCCGTCCGCAAGGAGATCCGGCTGGGGTGTCGCTCACGGCCCCAAACGATGTGAGCAGGGTTCCCAAGCCCACCATCCGGGTGCCACTTGGTACACCATGCCACTGTGCCTAGTCTGTCCCAAGCCCACCTGTACCGGGTGCCACTTGGTAGACTACTAGCACTACCTACAAACACCAGAAACTAGTTGCAACTCCTGGACAGAGATCAAGTTGATTAATAAGCCGGGAGGGGTCGAGTTACCGGAACCGAATGTGTGGTAGTAACTATTCATGAATCACAAACACAAAAATCAGTTCCTGAGGACGGTTTCAATGAGACAACCCACCATGTCCTCCTACATGGCCTCTCACCGCTACCTTTACCAAATCGTGTTCACACACTTAGCTCACACACAGTAGGACATGTTCATCACCATTTCCAATTCATTCCCGATGAATCAGACCTGACTCAACTCTAAGCAGTAGCATGCATGACAAACAAGCATGAATGAGTAGGCACATCAGGGCTCAAACAACTCCTACTCATGCTAGTGGGTTTCATCTACTTACTATGGAAATGACAGGTCATGCAGAGGAACGAGATTCAACTACCGCAACATGTAACAGTTGAATCGTTGTTGTCCTAATGCAATAAAAGAGAGCAGGAGCGAGAGAGTGGGATTGTATTGGAATGAACAAGGGGGTTTTGCTTGCCTGGCACTTCTGAAGATAGTATAGCTCTTCATCGGTGTCATCGAACTCATCGTCGAAACCACGTCTATCGAGAGGGAACAAATACTGGCAACACAGAAGGAAACACAATCAATGCAATGGACAATATGATGCATGATCATGAAATGTCAATATGCCGTGATTTGAGCTAATGCAACTAGCAACAGGTTAAATCGAGTTGGTTTGAACCTAAGATTCAAATTCAAACTCCACATGTGGTTATTTAAATGCTATTCAATTGATGTGTCCTAAACAGTAGCCATAAGTTGTTCTAACATGCATGAAAATGCCATAATCAGATTCTTTGAATTTTTCTGATCATTCTTCATATATAACTTATTTCATTCTGAGCTATGGTTATTTTTCTATAATTTTTAGAAGTTTAGGGTATTTTTCGAAATAAATAAATCATTTCTGATTTATTTTAAACTCCAGAAAAGCTTTACTGCGTCAGCATGACGTCGGTGTGATGTCAGCAGGTCAACTGGGTCGGCCAGGTCAGACCTGACCTGGGGGACCCACTGGTCAGTGACAACACTAATTAACATAGTTAATTAGCACTAAGTTAAATGCTAAACCAAGTTAATTAGGGCCTGGCCCACGTGTCATTGTCTAACTAACTAACTTAGGTTAATTAGCACTAAACCAGATTAGTTAGCAAGGTAGCCCCCACACATCAGTAACTCAGGCGGTCAAACCTGGTCAAGAAGGGGTCAACCTCGCCGGTGAAACCGGTCAACCCGCCGGCGTTTAGCCGCCGGCGAGGCCGTACAAGGCAGAGCGCGTCGGGATCCACCTACAGGGGCCCTTTTGGCGCGCAGAGAGCAGCTACGGGAAAAGGGCAGAGTGGCACATCCACTGTGACGGTGGCGGGAGCTGGGGTGGCCGGGAGCAGCGCCGGCGACGAGGTTTGCGGCGGCCGAAGTCGGCAGTGAGCGGGGACGCGGTTGCGATGGCCGTGGCGATGTGCGTGTAGCACGTACGGCGTCTACGGGGTGCGGTGAGTATGATGGGCGCATGCCCGGGACCAAATGGTCACCGGAGCATTACCGGCGACGAGCGCGGGCGGCGGCGGGTTCGGGCGTAGGTGGTCTGGTAGCTACGGTGGCCTATCGGGAAGAAAAGAGGGATGGACGGGGTAGAGGCTCACGGCGAGTCGGACGAGGAGGTCGGCGAGCTCGGAGACGGTTTGAAGCAGTCGGGGCAGCAAGGGGGGATCTCCGGCGACCCAAGGAGGAAGAAGGGGTCGGGGACATCGTCACGGAGCTCCTGGCGGCGCCTGGCTTGGTGCAGAGGACGCGGGGGTCGAGGCGGAGCTCATGGAATATCCGAATGGGTGTGGGGAGGTCGGTGGTAGCGGTGAACAGCGACGGTGGCGGCGGCTCCGATCGGTGGTGAGAGAGAGGGGTCCAGGGAAGAGGATGAGGACGAGGGAGAGCAAGAGAGCGTCAAGGGGGTCACGTGGCGTTGTCCAGATGCATCGGGAGGGGGGCAGGCAGGGAGGAGCTAGCCTCCTCGGCCGCGTGCGTGCAAGCACGCAGCTGCTCTTACTGGCAGGAGGAAGACGACAGGAGGCGCCAGGTGGGCTGGGCCAGCGAGCTGGGCCGGCTACAGGTAGGCGGCCAGGTAGTCCTTCTCTCTCTCTCTCTCTCTCTCTCTCTTTTATTTCTAATTTGTTTCTGTTTTCTATTTATCTGCAATTGTTTTGGCTTTAGTAAAAATACTAAACCTTTTCTAAAAATCCTGAAATAAATTGTGGGCACTGTTGAAATGTTTTTCAGCAGCCCTCATCCATTATCAGAATTATTTGGGAAAATAAAATATTTATAGCATTTAAATGCCAAAATTCAAATACTTTATGATTTAATTCAAAAATCCAGGAATGACCTAGAAATATGTTCATCATTTTTGGCAGAGGTTTTCACCTTTATCAGAAACCATGAACATTTTCAAAGGGCATTTTGGGTTCATTGAAAATGATTTTATTTGAGCCTATTTGAATTCATTTGGTGCTAGGGTTTAAACAATCCCCAATTCAGGTTTAAATGAAATTTAGACATGATGCAGCAACCAAGCTAGTCGAAGTGCATGGCAAGGCTAGGGACGTGACAATAATCCATTCTTATTTCCGATGTTTGCAAGGGCGAGCCTTCAGCCAAGTCCTCGATGGTGGCAACCAAGTGTGTGATAGGTGGGACGTAGATTTCTCTGTTGCGGGGTTTTAAGCCCGATCTGATCATAGACCGAGGATTGGTCGTCGAAGATCCCCATGTCTTGCATCTGGTCTAGTAACTCGTTTAGTGACGAGAGATCTGCCGGGTCCATTTTCCTGGAGTATTCTGGATCGATCCACAATATAGCCATTCCGGGGGCGTTCGAGATCGTGCCGGGGTAGTGTTCGGTCGAGGCTGGTTCAGGGACATTGACTAGATCCAGGCTCAAGGCCGGATCCAATGTAGAGGCAGCCCCAGCGGCGGGGTTCACCATGCCCGAAATCAAGGCCTTGGGGTTTGCGGGCTCCTCAAGCAAAGCTGAGAAATTTGTCAGAATAAGATCTCCCCGAGAGTCAACGACAGACTCTAGGTTTCCAAACCTGATCCCCTGACCAGGGGTGAAACTTCCCACCTGGCCGAGGTGGCCGGTTGGATCGACGTGCAACATGATGCTGCCGAACGCGAAGAGCTGTCCAGGGTCAAAGACGTCCCTGTTGCAGATGCCATTGCTGATGACTAGGCGAGTCATTGATCCTCCGACAATCCCACAACGAAACTATTAATGAAAGCACTAATATCGGTGTCAAAACCAGCAGATCTTGAGTAGGGGGTCCCGAGCTATGGATCTTGGATCCATGGGGAACAATGAACGCGCGAACAATATGTACCCAGGTTCGGGCCCTCTCGAGGAGGTAAAACCCTACGTCCTGCTTGATTATATTGATGTGTATATGACAATTACAGAGTTGATCTACCACGAGATTGGATGAACTAAACCCTAGATGAGTAGGATGGTGGTTCTAGCTGATGGAAATATGCCCTAGAGGCAAAAATAAAATGGTTATTATTATATTTCATAAATCATGATAAAGGTTTATTATTCATGCTAGAATTGCATTGATCGGAAACTTAAATACATGTGTGAATACATAAACAAATACTGTGTCCCTAGTAAGCCTCTACTAGACTAGCTCGTTGATCAAAGATGGTTAAGGTTTCCTAACCATAGACATGTGTTGTCATTTGATAACGGGATCACATCATTGGGAGAATGATGTGATGGACAAGACCCATCCATTAGCTTAGCATATTGATCGTTTAGTTTATTGCTATTGCTTTCTTCATGTCAAATACATATTCCTTCGACCATGAGATTATGCAACTCATGGATACCGGAGGAATACCTTGTGTGCTATCAAACTTTAGAACGTAACTGGGTGATCATAAAGATGCTCTATAGGTATCTCCGAAGGTGTTTGTTGAGTTGGCATAGATCGAGATTAGGATCTGTCACTCCGAGTATCCGAGAGGTATCTCTGGGCCCTCTCAGTAATACACATCATAAGCTTGCAAGCAAATGACTAAGGAGTTTAGTCATGAGGTGATGTATTACAAAACAGGTAAAGAGACTTGCCGATAACGAGATTGAACTAGGTATGAAGATACCGACGATCGAATCTCGGGCAAGTAACATACCGATGGACAAAGGGAATTACGTATGTTGTCATCATGGTTCGACCGATAAAGATCTTCATATAATATGTAAGAGACAATATGGGCATCCAGGTTCCGCTATTGGTTAGTGACCGGAGAGGTGTCTCGGTCATGTCTACATAGTTCTCGAACCCGTAGGGTTCGCACGCTTAACGTTCGTTGATAATATGATGTTATATGAGTTATATGATTTGGTGACCGAATGTTGTTTGGAGTCTTGGATGAGATCACAGACATGATGAGGAGTCTCTAAATGGTCGAGAGGTAAAGATTGATATATAGGATGATGGTATTCGGACACAGGAAGAGTTTCCGAGTGCACCGGGTAGTCATTAGGTCACCGGAAGCGGTTCGGGACACCCCCAGTAAATGTATGGGCCTAATGGCCAAAAGGGGGGCAGATCAGCCTCTGGTGCGCCCTTTCCTAGGACAGCAGGCCGTAGGGGAAGGAAAGGTGAGGGGAGGCCCCTCCTTCCTTTCCCTCCTCAAGTGGGAAAGGGAAGGGGGGAGGGCGCCACCCTCCCCTGCCTTTCCCCTGCACTTATACAAGGCAGGGGGAGGGCGCGGCTTGGGAGAGACCCCAAGTAGGATTCCTCCTACTTGGGCGCACCCTTTGGCTGCTCCTCCCTCCCAACCACCTATATATATGTAGGAGGGGGTGCCTAGCACACAACAGACAATCGCCTAGCCGTGTGCGGCACCCCCCTCCACCGTTTACACCCCCGATCATATTTTCATAGTGCTTAGGCGAAGCCCTGCAGAGATCACTTCACCATCATCATCACCATGCCGTCATGCTGTCGGAACTCATCCACTAACTCGCCATCTTGCTAGATCAAGAAGGCAGAGGATGTCACCGAGCTGAACATGTGCTGAATGCGAAGGTGCCGTACGTTCGGTACTCGATCGGTTGGATTGCGAAGAAAGTTTGACTACATCAACCGCGTCGTGAAACGCTTCTGCTTACGGTCTACGAGGGTATGTAGACACACACTCTCCTCTTGTTCCTATGCATCTCCTTGATAGATCTCGCGTGGATGTAGGAATATTTTTTGTTTTCCATGCAACGTTACCCAACACTAGCCTCTACGGACTAGACCCTACGGTTTATCTAGATACCAGGGGTACCTAGGGTTACATATGTCAGTTGCCATCATGTGACAAACACGTTGTCTATGCTAAATCTTCCTTGGAGGAGACGCCACGCATTCGGAGGTTTCCCTTTATAATACGGGGTTATCTGAAGCTTGGCCTTTCTTGACAGAATCCGGAGTAGCCCACCAGGCCAGCCCATGAGAGATAGGTCGGTAGCGCAAGGACCCCCTAATCCGGGACACTCTCACCTGGTTTCTCTCCCTCACATCTCTCTCTCTTTCTTGCCCCATGGATAGGAGCCTGAAGCCCAAGCCACCGGCGACCTTCCTCGTGCCATGACCTGGAGCTGCCGCCCTGGATCGCCCTTGTCTCACGCCTGGATTGACCCCGTCTCGCCCCCTTGCCCGGTCGCCGCACTGTTCATCTTTGCCTGGTACACCTACTGTCGATGTATTAAGAATTGGATCTGAGGGTGTCCCGGACTAAGGGTTCATCGGGCTACCGACCTATCTCTCATGGGCCGGACTGATGGGCTACTTTTTGTTCGTTGGAAGAAGACTGGACTACGGACGATCCTGTGCTCCAAAAGGAAACCTTTGTAGACTTGGTGTATCCTCCAAATCTCGCTTGGTATGATCGGCATGTTTATCCCACGATAGTAACCGGCATATGTAACCCTAGGTACCCCTGGTGTCTATATCAACCAGAGGGTCTAGTGCGTAGAAGAGGAGAACCATAATCATACCCACCTAGGGTTTAGTTCATCCGATCTCATGGTAGATCAACTATGTAATTGTCATACAAACACATCAATACAATCAAGCAGGACATAGGGCTTTACCTCTTCAAGAGGTCCCAAACCTAGGTAAATACTGTCTCTACGCCCCTTGTTATCCATCGATACAAGATCCACAGCTCGGGACACCCTACCCGAGATCTGCCGGTTTTGACACCGACATTCATGCTTTCATTGAGAGTTTCGCTGTGGAATCGTCGAAGGATCGATGGCTCACTTAGTCATCAGTGATGGCATGTGCAACAGGGACGTCTTTGTTCCAGGACATCTTTTCGCGTTCGGCAACATCGTGCTACACGTTGGTCCGACCGACCACCTTGGCCGGGTTGGTAGCTTCATCCTCGACCAGTAGATCAGGTTCGGAAACCTAGATTTTGTCGCTGACTCCCAGGGAGATCTTATCCTGACAAAGTTCTCAGCCTCGCCTGAAGAGTCCACAAACCCCGAGGCTTTAAATTCGGGCACGGTGTACCCCGCCACTGGGGCGGCCACCACCTCAGATCCGGCCTTAAGTGCGAATCCAGTCTCCATCCCTGATGGCCCGGAGCCAGCCTCGGCCGGACACTGCCCCGATGCGATCTCGAACACCCCCGGAGCGGCAGTATTGTGAATCGACCCCAAGCACTCCCGAAATATGGACCCGGCAGATCTCCCGCTATTAAACGAGTTACTAGATCAGATCTGAGCTATGGGGATTACCGACAACCAGTCCTTGGTTTACAATCAGATCGGGCTTAAACCCGACGACAGGGAAATCTATGTCCCACCTATCACACACTTGGTCGCCACCATCGAAGACTTGGCTGAAGACTCGCCCCTGTGACCTCCGGAGCCAAGAACAGATTGTGTGCAAGTCCTCAATCATCAAGTTCCATCGTATAGTTCAGAATCTGACCCATGTCCCGGAAAAAAGTCCAAAGTCAAGCTCCGATTCAGCACATGGCCTCGAATCTATGCAACTATGCCCGGTTGATAATCCGTATCCTGAGCTCGGTGCGTCGAATTCCACGATGTTGAAAGACACCACCGCAAGAACTGTGGACTCGCACCCTGTTGGGATACAAAGTTTTTCCCACCCACCTCCACATCGAGTACTCTCTACCAACTCAAGATGCCCAACATATGGGATCTAATGTACCTGAAACAACAACTCGGAGAAACGGTTCGGCAGTTCTGGACTAGATTCCTCCTTGTTTAAAACAAGATAGTGGACTGCGGCAGCGAGGAAGTTTTAACGACTTTCCGGCATAACTGCCAAGACGAAGGAATCCTAAATGCCCTTACCCGCCGTAACATTCAAAACTTCTCTGAGCTATCTGATACGTCTCCAATGTATCTACAATTTTTGATTGTTCCATGCTATCATATTATCTATTTTGGATGTTTTATATCCATTAATATGCTATTTTATGTTATTTTTGGGACTAACTTACTAACCTACAGCTCAACGCCAGTTTCTGTTATTTTCCTTGTTTTCGAGTTTTATAGAAAAGGAATACCAAACGGAACAAAACTTTGCGATGATTTTTCTTGAACCAGAAGACACACGTAGGACTTAGAGATGAAGTCAGAGGAGTTCCGAGGCGGCCACAAGCCTCATGGGCGCGCCCTGGGGGCGCCCAGAGGGCTTGTGGGCCGTTCGGAGCTCATCCAACCCTAATTCTTGGCCTATAAATTCAGAAATATTCCCAAACGACCAAAAGAGTCCACCAAAATACTTTTCCGCCGCTGTAACCTTCTGTTCGCATGAGATCCCATCTGATGCGGCTTCAACTACGTTGGTATTTCCCCAAAGAGGAAGGGATGATGCAGCACAACTATGGTAGGTATTTCCCTCAGTGATGAGACCAAGGTTATCGAACCAGTAGCAGAACCACACAACACCACGTAAACATCTCCTGCACACAAAGAATAAATACTTGCAACCTGACATAAGAGAGGGGTTGTCAATCCCTCACGGGTAAAAAGATAGGTAAAATTGTAATAGATTGGATAAATAGATCTCGCGGGAACGCGAGATAAAAAATAAAAATAAAAATTGCAGCCAGGTATTCTTGCATTTTTGGATTAATAGATCTGAAAATAAAAGCAAATAAAAATAGATCTCGAAGGCAAATATAATAAAGAAGAGACCTTGGGCCCGTAGATTTCGCTAGTGGCTTCTCTCGAGAAAAATAACATACGGCGGGTAAACAAATTACTGTTGGGCCATTGATAGAACTTCTAATAATCATGACGATATCTAGGCAATGATCATTATATAGGCATCACATCCAATATTAGTAGGCCGACCCCTGCCTACATCTACTACTATTACTCCACACATCGACTGCTATCCAGCATGCATCTAGTGTATTAAGTTCATGGAAAAATGGAGTAATGCAATAAGAATGATGACATGATGTAGACAAGATCTATTTATGTAGAAATAGACCCCATCTTGTTATCCTTAATGGCAAGGATACATACGTGTCGGTTCCCCTTCTGTCATTGGGATCAAGCACCGTAAGATCGAACCCACACAAAGCACCACTTCCCATGGCAAGAAAAATCGATCTAGTTGGCCCAACTAAACCAAACATTTGACAAAGAAATACGAGGCTATAAGTAATCATGCATATAAGAGATCAAGAGGCTCAAATAACTTTCATGGATAAAAACATAGATCCCAACAAACACATCGAAAAAAAGATTTACATCAAATAGTTCTCCAAGAGACCACTTTATTGAGAATCAATAGAGAGAGAGAGGAAACCATCTAGCTACTAACTATGGATCTATAGGTCTACAATGAACTACTCACACTGTCGGATCAAGGGATCCGCAAACCCTTGAGAGGTTCAAACTCTGGGGTGCGTGCGGAGATCTCAACCTACCCAGCCTGCCTACTCGCGATCCTCCTAAGCCTAGTGCGTCGAGCTCAAAGGGACAAAGAGACACATCAGTTTATCCTGGTTCGGGCCACCTTGCGGTGTAATACCCTACTCCAAAATTTTGGTGGTTTGCCTCGGAGGGCTAAGGATGAACTAGTACAGTGGATGAACTGGCCTCAGGAGGTGAGATGTTCTTGAGCTCAAGAGAGCTAGTGAACTGGTCGGGTGAGAATGGATCCGATCCCCCTCTATGGTGGTGGCTAAGTCCTATTTATAGTGGCCTTGGTCTTCTTCCCAAATGTTGGCGGGAAGGGATCCCACAACGGCCGGATTTGAAAGGGGACAAGTAGTATAGCCTATCTTGACAAAAGTAGTCTTCGCCTGCGAAAAGCCTCTAGTCATGACGCTGCGATGGGCTCATCGATGACCTCCGTCCTGCTGTCCTGGCGGTCTTGGTCTCGTTGCCCCAGAATGGAAACCTTTGGCTAATTCCTCGGGACTCCGCGCCTGTGGCTTGCCTCCTTTGCACCAAAGAGGAAACTTGCACTCTGCGCCCGCCTGGCGCCCGCTTGGCCTTGGTCGTCATGGCTCACGTTAGCTGAGCCTCGTGAGGTGAACCTTGCATAGAAATCTCCACCCCTCGGGAGCCAGCCCGAGGAGGCCGATCCCCTCGGGGGTCTTAGCGTCATCCGCCTCACGAGGCTTGGCCCCTCGCGAGGGTCTTGAGTTTTTGATGCTGAAGCTGGGCCATACCAGGCCGTCGATGGAGCCATGTGGTGGGCCCTAGGCAGGCAGGGCTAGATACCCCCATATCCAGGACGCTGACAGTAGTCCCCGGGCCCAAGGCGCGCTCGGACTTGGCTTCCCAGCGAAGCCAAAGGGCAAGTGCGGAGCGCCATGGGCCCTAACCGCCTGCGGCCTTGATGACGCGTGGCAATTGATGGGACGTGGGCGACTCCACTTCCCCACGCTGCCTCGACAACTGTTTCCATCTGACAAAAGGGTTGCCGTCCGCCGCGAGGCTTTCATTGCCTCTTCTTCGTCTTGCTCCAAATCCCCTTCTCCAGCAGCAGAAGAACTCACCAGATCTGCCGATCCCCCCCCCAATCTCTTGCTCAATGGCCGCTGAGAAGACCACGACCTCTGCCTCGGCTGCTGGCTCCGCCTGGTATGAGTCGGCGCTGCTTGCGCCCGGCGTGGCCGGGGAGAAGCTCCAGACCGTGCTCCTCCTAACGGCGAGCGAGGATAACGAGTGGAAGGAGATGGTGCTTCGGGTTGCCACCGCTGCATTGGAGCCCGCGAACAACACGTTCTTCTCCTTCTTCCTGCACAACATCTACTCGGGGCTGGTGCCCCCATTCTCCCGCTTCTTCTATGCCGTTCTTCACCACTATGGCCTCCACGCGCTCCACATTCATGCCAACTACATCCTCCTCCTGTCCATTTTCTCCTTCTACTGTGAGGCGTTTGTGGGGGTGATGCCCTCTGTTGCCATGCTCCGCCACTTCTTCTTCCTTTGCATGACTGGCGAACATCTGGTTGGGTGCATCGGCTTCGTTGCGGCACGGGGCGGTAATGCGATCTCCTGTGCCGGGAAGAAGGTAGAGGATGTCGTGAAGAGGTGGATTCTGATGGATGGCAAGTGCTCCCAGAGCTTGTTGGAGCTGCCGACCAAACTCCCGTCTCCGAGAAGGGGTGGTAATCTGAGAAGATCACTGATCCTTCCCCGACGCCGTTGGTGAAGAAGATGGAGAAGGACCTGAGGAGCGAGAAGCTGACGGGGCCATGTTCATCAAGGAGTTCTTGAGGCGGCGCATAGCGCCGCTCCAAGATCGCTCCTACCCCCTGTGGAAGCTTGGTGGCATCAACGACAAGATCCACCTATGCCAGGACGCCCTTCACGAGGAGGAGCTGAGCAAGGTGTTGCTCTACTTGACGGGGAAGGAACCGAGCGATCCTCCGAAAGATTGGCTCCCGCTATAATGCCGGGATGACGGGGAGGAGGTTGCCGCTGCTATGTCGGTATTTGACGAGTTTGGGCTTGTGCGGGCAGGGCCTCCCCCGCCGCCTACCGCCTTGGTGCACCTGTCCTCCGACGATCAATCCTCCAAGGCCACCGAGGACGGGGTTGTGGAAGAATCCTCTGCCCCATGGCAGAGGGAGCTCCTCTGCGACTTCCGTGACGATGATGATGATGAGCCTCCGGTGGTGGAGGTGCATCGCCCTTCTGGAGTCACCACGAGATCCGGGGTGTCCTCTTTGAAGCTTCCTAAGCGGATAGCCACGAAGAAGGGCAGGACCGTGCTGATTCCTCCTGGCAGCGTTCCGCCTTCGCCAGCGGTGTCCCGAGTGGCACCAACCGCGAGCTCTCCTACTTCCAAGAGTTCAACACCGACTGCCCCGCCTCAGTGCCTGCTGCTAAACCTGAAGAGGAGCTATGTCTTCGCCGGCTAGTAAGTCTTTTCCTTAGCCTTGTTTGTTGATTCTTGGAGCGATGCTTAGCGTCTTTGTTTGTCATTAGGTAGCAACCGTCGAAGAAGCAGAAAGAGGACGCGGAGGTCGCCGTGTTCGGGGGCACTGAGGTGGTCGCCGCGGCCCTGACGAAGGAGAATGTCGCAACCCCCGCAGCTCCGGAGGTGGTGCTGTCTCCCCAGGGCGTGGAAGCCCGTCTTCAAGAGGTGCTGGTGCCCTTAGCGGGACCGACCCCACCGGCGCCCATCCTTGTTGCGGCTGCTGAGGTCGATAAGCCTCCGGAGCCCCCGGTCCTTCCTGGGGCTAAGGTTTCTTCTGTCTTGGCGCCGAGGGTGTCTTCTCCCCTTCCCAGCATGCAGCCAAGCCATGGCACTCCTGCCACCTCTGGGGCCCTGGAGGAGGCAAGGGTGGTGTTGGACCTCCTCCAGGGTGAACTTCGAGGCCCGGATCGTTGCTCGGTGCAGGGGCGCCTGGGGCTGATTTCTGGTTGGCTCCAGGCCAACATGTTTGTTCGCGCGGCCTGGGGCTCTGTGGAGGAAGCCCAGAAGGTGCTCGGGGTGGTCGCCACCGAGCGCGACCTGGCGCGGAAGGAGGTCACAGAAGCTAAGGATCGGTGCCACATGGTGGAGGCTGAACTGAAGGCTCTTCAGGATCAGCAGGCCGCCCAGGCCAGCCAGCTCCACGAGCGTGAGGAGAAGATGAAGGCCCAAGAGGCTACCGTCACCGATCGAGACACCGAGGTGAAGAAGGCGGCCTTGGAGCAGGTTGCGGAGCGCGACCGCTTGACGAAGCTGAAAGAGGAGGCGGAGGCGGCCTAGACAGCCCTTGTCGAGGCCAAGAAGGTGGCCGCCATGTAGCAGCACCCTTGCCTCCCTCGAGGCATGTTTCCACAAGGCTCAGAAGTCGCTCTTTGGGGACGGTTCCTCAAAGAAGAATAAGGCGGCGACGACCCCGAGGGAGAAGCCTGCTGCCCTGCTTCCTAAAGTCTTGGCAGTGCTCGAAGATGCTTTCGACGGGTTTGCCTCCTTGGTGGAAAGCGAGGCGCTCTCACTTTTTTCCTCGGCTCTAACGTGCGTCTTCAACCATCTCTATCTCCAGGACGCTGGCTTCGACCTCTCCTCCTTCCTTACTCCGATGGACTCCGACTCCCAGGACTCTGTTGCTGCCACCATGAAGAGCTTCGTGGACGCCATGCTGAGTAAGTTCCTGGTCATCGGTCCTCCGACCGACGTCGATGGAACGGGTGACGCGCCTGGCAATGAGGCTTCGCTGGCGGGCAATGGTGGTGCCCAGATCTGAAGAGGTGGCTTGGTGACTCTGCTTTTCCTTGTTCGTCCTGTATCATGTAGCATGCCTTGGGGAGGCGTTTAAAACTGTTTGCTTGGAACAATATGTTTTGTAATAATTAGATTATGTTCCCTCGACTTTTCCATTCGCTTTGTTGTTCTGCGTCAGCAGAGCCCGGCCCCGCGCATACCTCAGCCGCTGTTGGGTCGTCCGGATCGCTAGGACAAGGCCAAGGGGTGAGGGGCTACGTGACCAGTTAGGCTCCTGAGACACGATGCTCAGGAGTCCTCCTTGACATGTGAACAGCTAAGGAAAAGGCACAAGAGCAAGCCTTGGTGTTTTGCTCGGCAGGGCCCGGCCCTGCACATGCCTCAGCCGCCGTTGGGTCGTCCGGATCGCTTGGATGAGCCCAAGAGGTGAGGAAATACTTGACCAGTTAGGCTGCTGAGACGCAATACTCAGGAGTCCCCCTTGACGTATGAACGGCTTGAAAAGGAAAGGTGAAAGCCAGGCCTGGGTGTTCTGCGTCGGTAGGGCCCGGCCCCGTGCATGCCTCAGCCGCTGTTGGGTCGTCCGGATCACAAGGATGAGCCCAAGGGGAGAGGGGCTATGTGACCAGTTAGGCTCCTAAGATGCGATGCTCAAGAGTCCCCGTTGACGTACGAGCTGACCATCATACCTTCTCCTCGCCGAGCTCTCGCTTGGGAGGGGTGCGCGAAGACCAGGCCCGTGAGGCCTGGCGAGGTGGGGTACGCCAGGCGTGACATGAGCGTAGTGCCCGTGCCCAGCCCCCTCGCGCTACCCTCCCGAGGGAGAGCAGTGGGGTGAGGCTGATCACTGAGCCCGGAGGCTCCCTGAGGTTAATGCCGCCGCGAGGCCACCCCCAGTTGTTTATCACCAACGCAGAGCATAGCGCTTCTGCTCTTGCATGGGCATAGCCACTCCTCGGCAGTGTCGACGACCAGTGCGGAGCATGGTGCTTCCACTGGTGCGTGGGAGGGGGCTCCCTCTGAGGAGAGCCCCCAGGGCATGTACAACCCCGCCCTGACATGTGGCTTGCATGACAGAGCTGCAGGAGGTGTGTATGGGCACCCGTGAGCTAACGCGGGACTCACGAGGCCCTACCTCAAGGTGGGTTGCGCCTGGTCTTGATTGGGTATGCTTGTGTTAAACCTGCGAGATGGTTAGGCAGCCTGCACCGAATGAGCTTCCGGAGGTTATTGCATGAGAAGGCCAGACACCAATGACCCCAGGAGGTGACGTGAACGGGGCCGGCCCGCCAGACAGAGCTCAGCCGTTGGGTTTATCGATGCTGCAGGGACGGACCCGAGCACATACGCCGTGCCCAATCTTCGCATGCAAAGATCTTGAAGAAAAACAACCGGCGCGCGGTTTCCGTGGCCACGGGGGAACCAGGTCATGCGCCCTTGCTCATCCGCCCATGATTAGCTCATGTGAGAACAAGGCACCAAGGGCCATGGGTGGTGACGTACACGGGGACTTGCCCATGAGCTAGAGCTCAGCCTCTTGGGTTTAGCGACACTGCAGGGACGGACCTGAGCACAGACGCCGTGCCAGTCCTTAATCGTGAGGCGGTCGCGGGAGGGCTCCCAAGGGCGCGAGACGTTCTTAGCGACGAAGCGCCGGTCAGGCAGTTAATAACTTAAAAGTAGCTTGCGAGGGGTTGTAAACTTGCTCTGATAGATGCAGAAGGGATACATGCCGTAGGGGCAGACCCACACGGCCTGGGGATGATGCAGCCCGAGGGGCGCCCCCAGACTGAACGAACTAGAGAAATGTCACCTGGTACCATCGCTAAAGAGGTGTTGAAGTAGCCAAAAAACGCGCGCCGCTGGAGTCGTTCCTCACGAGCTGCTCTGGTGCCGAGCCTCGGGAGGCTCAGAGGGCCCGGGAGGCTCCTGAAGGTGCTCCTCCATCTCCGCCAGGATTGCCTGATGCCTGGCCTCGCAAGCCACTAGGGCGTCCCTCATGTAGCACTGGAACACTTCAGCCGCGCCCGGCAGGCCGAAGGGCATGCGAACGTAGCTGTGAGGTGGACCCTCGCACCAGCCGACACGAGACGACTAGATGAGCTGCCGACACGCGGTCCTATTGAGCCTGGGGATGTCGATGCAGACCCGGAACTCCTTACCCTCGCTGGGATAGTGAGCTATGCCTCGCGGCAGGCGATGATCGCCTTGCAGAACCCTTGCTTCTTGAATCTCCTTGATTGCCTTGCTGATGAACTCCTGAACGCCTGGTGCCTTACGCCTGATGCCTTCTCCTGGGAAGCGTGCTCCGAAGAGTGCCTCCACATGGTGCCCAAGCGCCTTCCTCGTGACCCTGGCTAGGTCCGAGGCCCTCCAAAGGAGAGCCCCAGAGCCTAGCCTGAGAGGGGCGCCGGGCGCACCTTCCTATGCGATGGGTGAAGGTGCTGCGTCCGGAGACGCAAGGCTCAGCGTGGCGTCCTCATGTGATGCTCCTTCACGAGACCCCTGTCCCAGCTGCAGCTTCTTCGCCTTGGGGGCGACCTTAGGAGGGAGGGCGCTGTCCTCGTCTTCAGGGTTCTCGACCGCCACAGCTTGGAAGGCGGGCTCGAGGGACCACACTGCATCCTTCTCTTGGCACGCGACCGTGATGACGCCACCACTTCCTGGCATCTTGAGGACATTGTAGCCATGGTGTGTAGCTGCCATGAACTTGGCTAGTGCTGGGTACCCTAGGATGGCATTGTAGGGCAGGCAGATGTCGGCGACGTCGAAGTCGATGAGCTCGGTGTGGTAGTTGTTGCGCTCGCCGAAGGTGACAGGGAGGCAAACCTGTCCTATCGGGTGTGTAGAACCGTCGGTCACTCCTGAGAATGGCTTGGTTGGGTGAAGCTGACAATATGGCACTTGGAGCCTGTCGAAAGTCTGAACAGACAGAACATTGAGGCCTGCTCAGCCATCAATGAGAGTCTTGGTGAGGACCACATTGTTGATGATAGGGGAGCAGAGCATGGGGAGCACGCAGCGGTGGCCACACACTTGAGCTGGTCTGAGGAGTTGAAGGTGATGGCGCACTTGGACCACCTGAGAGGGCGAGTTGCTTTGGGCTTGGGCAGCGCCGCATTCACTTCGCGCGTGAACTGCTTGAAGATGCGGTGGGAAGCTGGGGCTTGTGAGCCACCCAAGATGCAGGCAATGGCTTGAGGCTCCTGGAAGCGCCCAGCCCCCTCGTCCTGGTGGTGATCTTCATTCCTTCTTTGCGGTGGAGGCAGAGGAGGCAGAGCAGTGTTGCCCTGAGGGCGCTCCTCATGAGGCTGCTCCCTCCAGGCGCCCTCGCATGCCTGGCCCTGCTAGCGGTCCTCACGAGGCTGGTCGCGCCACTCCTGACGATGGTCGCGTCCGTCCCAGCGTCCTCCACCTCGGCCGCCTCCACAACTGTAGCCTCGATCGTTGCGCTTGGGGCGTCGACCAAGGCGTCCGTCACAGAGGGCTCTGAGCTCCTGGCAGTCGTTGGCATTGTGGCTGTGAATGTTTTGGAAGACGCAGAATGGTCGGTTGCTCTTGAATGACTCGGGGTGGTCGCAGCCGCGCTTCGTCTCTGGTTCGTTAGCAAGCACGGCTGGCCCCTTGCGCTTCACGTCCTTGGTCTTGGCCTTCTTGTCTTCTGGATCAACGTCGGAGAGCTCGAGGAGGGAGAGGCCTCCTTCCTCAGCCCTCGCGCACATGTTCACCATGTTGAACATTTCCAGAGCTGTGCAGAGATCCTCATGGATGGAGAGCTCCTCCTTCATCTTGACATCATGGACACCATCAGTGAACGCTGAAATGATGGCCTCGTCCAACACCTTGGGGATCTTGAGGCGAATGTTGTTGAAGCGCTGGATATACTTCTGCAGGGTCTCTCCAGGTTGCTGCTTGATGCGACGCAAGTCACCCACAGCCGGTGGACGGTCGCAAGTGCCCTGAAAGTTGGTGATAAAGCGGTTGCATATCTCCTCCCAGGAAGAAACCGACCCCTCGGTCAGGTCTAGGAGCCAAGAACGCGTGCCATCCTTGATGGCCTTCGGGAACCAGTTTGCCATGATCTTCTCGTCACCGCTAGCCGCCTTGATGCTTAGCTCGTAGAGCTGTAGGAACTTGGCGGGGTCGGCGGTGCCGTCGTAGCGTGGAGGCAGGTCGAGCTTGAACTTGCTTGGCTAGACGACGTTGCGGAGCTCCGGGATGAACGCGCGGCATCCTGATGTGGCCACTAGAGGTCGTCGAGGGGGTGGAAACTGGTCCTGGTGCACGCGCACCTCCACCTCCTGCGGCGGTACGCGGGCCTGGTGCTGAGGTGCTGGGAGTATACATGCTTCTCCTTGAGGTCACTGCACCACCTGCCAGCTCACGTTCTCCTGAGCTGGCGCAGGGCGTGGCAGGTTGCGCCGTGGTGCCGCACGCCTTGGCTCGATGATGGCGCCCTGGGCCGGAGATGGTGGAGGAGCCCCGTGCGCCACGTCGCCCACTGTAGGTGGTTGCTGAGGCAGTGAGCTAGCCGGCTCGGCGGTGCCCCTGTGCGCAACACTGACGAGCTCAGCGATCCGCTCGAGCCTCTCCTCGTAGAGGTCACCAACCGGGCAGTAGCGAAGGAGCTCCCGCGCCATGAGTAGAGCGGCCTGCGCGTTCGCCTGGCCGCAACGCGCGTGGGATGACGAAGCTGCTGGGGTCAGTGATGGAGTAGCGGTGCGCCCATCACGGCGCACCGATGGGTGTAGCGCTGAAGCTTGGTGCTGGTGGTTGGCATGGCCCGTGGCGGTGTTGGCCACCGGAGACGGAGCGCGACAGGCACATCCATCGCCAGCCGGAGCCGTTTGAGCGACGCGGGCGGTGACTGCGGCCCCACTCTTGGCGCGAGCTCGGCGTGCGTCGGCCATGGAGGTCTCGGAGTGGCGGTGGATCAATCGACGGAAGAGAAGATCCGATGCACCCCTACCTGGCGCGCCAAATGTCAGATTAAGGGATCCGCAAACCCTTGAGAGGTTCGAACTCTAGGGTGCGTGCGGATATCTCAACCTAACCAGCCTACCTACTCGCCATCCTCCTAAGCCTAGCGCGTCGAGCTCAAAGGGACAAAGAGACACAACAGTTTATCCTGGTTCGGGCCACCTTGCGGTGTAATACCCTACTCCAGCATTTTGGTGGATTGCCTCGGAGGGCTAAGGATGAACTAGTATAGTGGATGAACTGGCCTCAGGAGGTGAGGTGTTCTTGAGCTCAAGGGAGCTGGTGAAGTGGTCGGGTGAGAATGGATCCGATTCCCCTCTATGGTGGTGGCTAAGTCCTATTTATAGTGGCCTTGGCCCTCTTCCCAAATGTTGGCGGGAAGGGATCCCACAATAGCCGGATTTGAAAGGGGACAAGTAGTACAACCTATCCTGACAAAAGTAGTCTTCGTCTGCGAAAAGCCTCTGGTCGTGATGCTGTGGTGGGCTCGTCGATGACCTCCGTCCTGCCGTCCTGGCGGTCTTGGTCTCGTTGCACCAGAATGGAAACCTTTGGCTGATTCCTCGAGACTCCGCGCCTGTGGCTTGCCTCCTTTGCACTGAAGAGGAAGCCTGTGCTCTGCGCCCTCCTGGCGCCCGCCTGGCCTTGGTCTTCATGGCTCACGTCAGCTGAGCCTCGTGAGGTGAACCTTGCATAGAACTCCCCGCCCCTCGGGAGCCATCCTGAGGAGGCCGATCCCCTCGGGGGTCTTGGCATCGTCCACCTCACAAGGCTTGGACCCTCGTGAGGGTCTTGAGTTGTTGATGCTGAAGCTGAGACGTACCAGGCCGTCGATGGAGCCACGTGGTGGGCCGTAGGCAGGCAGGGCTGGATACCCCCATATCCAGGACGCCGACACACGCATCATCGGAGAGGCACCAATGAAGATGATGAACCCCTCCGTGATGGTTTGTTGAACTTGTGGCGGCTGGAATTGATTTTCGTCGACTCCCCTAGGGTTTCTGGAATATTGCGGTATTTATAGAGCAAAGAGGCGGCGCGGGAGGCCACCGACGTGGGCACAACCCCCTGGGTGTGCCTGCCCCCCGCAGCCATGCCCTGATGGGTTGTGCTCCCCTCGAAGCACCCCTCAGGTACTTTCTTGGCCCATCGTGTGTCTTCTAGTTCAGAAAAAATCACCAAAAAGTTTTGCCGCGTTTGGACTCTGTTTGGTATTGATTTCCCGCAAAGTAAAAAACAAGCAAAAAGAGCAACTGGCACTGGGCACTATGTTAATAGGTTAGTCCCAAAAATGGTATAAAGTTGCTGTAAAATGATTGTAAAACATCTTAGAATGATAATATAGCGGCATGGAACAATCAAAAGTTATAGATACGTTGGAGATGTATCAGCATCCCCAAGCTTAATTCCTGCTCGTCCTCGAGTAGGTAAATGATAAAAACAGAATTTTTGACGTGGAATGCTGCCTAACATGTTCATCACATATTCTTTCTTTGTAGCATGGACATTTGGACTTTTATATGATTCAAAGCAATAGTATAGTTTTGACATGAAGATTTCAATAGTCAAGCATATCAACAAGCAACCATGTCTTTCAAAATATCAACACTAAAGCAAGTTATCCCTAGCCCATTACGCTCAATCGTTGATCCATTCATGAAACACACTCGCATATTAGCTATACTCAATGCTCAAGTACGATCATAGTGCCCCTTAGTTGGTGCTTTATAAGAGAAGATGGAGACTCAAATAAAAATAAAAATTGCATAAACTAAAAGAAAGGCCCTTCGCGGAGGGAAGTAGGGATTTGTACAGGTGCCAGAGCTCAAAGCGAAAAAGTAGAGATAAAACATTTTGGATGGCATGCTTTTCCTGTCAACGAAAACGATCGAGTTGTTCCCAATACTTTCCATGCTAGATATATCATAGGCGGTTCCCAAACAGAAAATAAAGTTTATTCCTTTTTCCACCATAATTCCACATTCCCCGGCTAACCAAATCCACGGGTGCCGTCCATATCAACAGTTTCCAAGGAATTTATTATTTGACAACATAAAGTAAATTCATTTTTCATTTCGAGGAAGGGTATCCCTAATACCTTTGCCGTACTCTCATGCAATGTCAAGTGAATAAACACTCATCGTGAGAATAACACATCTAGCATGGAAAACATAGACCACCCCTCACTGCCTCGTGAGGGGTACGAGCGCACGAAAGAGAAATTTATTTTGAAAATTAGAGATGTCACATACAAATTTGCTTAGAATGGCAAAATAATACCGCATATAGGTAGGTATAGTGGACTCATGTGGCAAAACTGGTTTAAGGATTTTGGATGCACAAGTAGTGATCATACTTAGTGCAAATGAAGGCCAGCAAAAGATTGAGAAGCATCCAACCAAAAACGAAAAATCTCATAAGCGAGCATTAAGCATAACTAACACCGAATAATGCACCACAAGTAGGATGTAATTTCATTGCATAACTATTGACTTTCGTGCTTGCATAGAGAATCACAAACCTTAACACCAATATTCTTACTAAAGCATGATTACACATCAACATGACTCGCATATTATATCAACATATCGCAAAACTATTACAAGGATTCAAGTTTATTTTATCCAATAATGATCTTCATGAAAGTTCTTATTATATCCCTCTTGAATATCTATCACTTTGGGACTAATTTCATATGTTGCTTTTGATAGCTCACACAAATCTAACATGAGCATACAAATTTTCTTCTCTCAAAATAATTAGAGTGAAACAAGAGAGAATTTCTTAATAAATAATAAATCACACCGTGCTCAAAAAGATATAAGTGAAGCACTAGAGCAATTCCAAATCTCAAAAAGATTTAAGTGAAGCATGGAGAGCAATTCTAACAAGTCGTAGCATAATTTTGGCTCTCTCAAATAGGTGTGCCAAACAAGGATTCATGACTTAAAATAAAAGCAAAACAATCAAAGACTCATATCATACAAGACGCTCAAAGCAAAACTCATGATATGTGACGAGTAAAAATATAGCTCCGAGTAAAATACCGATGGTCGTTAGAAGAAAGAGGGGATGCCACTCGGGCATCCCCAAGCTTAGTTGCTTTCTTCTCTTTTAGACAATAGCTAGGGATGCCATGGGGCATCCCCAAGCTTAGGCTCTTCTTACTCCTCAATCCTTTATCCATCGCGATCTCACCCAAAACATGAAAACTTCAATCACACAAAACTCGACAAAACCTTCGTGAGATCCGTTAGTACAACAAAGCAAATCACTACTCTAGTACTGTTGCAAACTGATACGTCTCCAACGTATCTATAATTTATGAAGCATTCATGCTATTTTATTATCTTTTTTGAATCATTATGGGCTTTATTATACACTTTTATTACTTTTGGGACTAACCTACTAACCGGAGGCCCAACCCATATTGCTGTTTTATTGCCTGTTTCAGTATTTTGAAGAAAAGGAATATCAAACGGAGTCCAAACGGAACGAAACCTTCGGCAGCGTGATTTTTTGGAAGAATATCATCCAGGAGACTTGGAGTTCACGTAAGAAGAGCCTCGAGGAGGCCACGAGATAGGAGGGCGCGCCCCTATCTCGTGGGCCCCTCGAGCACCTCCCGACCGACTTCTTTCGCCTATATAAGCTTACATACCCTAAAAACATCGAATATCAAGATAGATCGGGAGTTCCGCTGCCGCAAGCCTCTGTAGCCACCAAAAACCTCTCGGGAGCCCATTCCGGCACCCTGCCGGAGGGGGAACCCATCACCGGTGGCCATCTTCATCATCTCGGCGGTATCCATGATGAGTAGGGAGTAGTTCACCCTCGAGGCTGAGGGTATGTACCAGTAGCTATGTGTTTGATCTCTCTCTCTCTCTCTCTCGTGTTCTCTCTATGGCACGATCTTGATGTATCGCGAGCTTTGCTATTATAGTTGGATCTTATGACGTTTCTCCCTCTGTACTCTCTTGTGATGAATTGAGTTTCCCTCTTGAAGTTATCTTATCGGATTCAGTCTTTTGTTTGAGAACACTTGATGTATGTCTTGTCGTGTTTATCTGTGGTGATAATGGGATATCACGTGCCTCTTGATGTATGTTTTGGTGACCAACTTGCGGGTTCCGTCCATGAACCTATGCATAGGGGTTGGTGTTGGTAAACGTAGTAATTTCAAAAAAAATCCTACGCACACGCAAGATCATGGTGATGCATAGCAACGAGAGGGGAGAGTGTTGTCTACATACCCTTGTAGACCGTAAGCGGAAGCGTTAGAACAACGCGGTTGATGTAGTCGTACGTCTTCATGGCCCGACCGATCAAGCACCGAAACTACGACACCTCCTAGTTCTAACACACGTTCAGCTCGATGATGTCCCTCGTACTCCGATCCAGCCGAGTGTCGAGGGAGAGTTCCGTCAGCACGACGGTGTGGTGACGATGATGATTTTCTACCGACGCAGGGCTTCACCTAAGCACCGCTACAGTATTATCGAGGTGGACTATAGTGGAGGGGGGCACCGCACACGGCTAAAAGATCAAACGATCAATTGTTGTTGTGTCTAGAGGTGCCCCCTGCCCCCGTATATAAAGGAGCAAGAGGAGGGGCGGCCGGCCAGGAGGAGGCGCGCCAAGGGGGGAGTCCTACTCCCACTGGGAGTAGGACTCCTCCTTCCCTTGTTGGAGTAGGAGAGAAGGAAAGAGGGGGAGAGAAGGAAGGAAAAGGGGGCTGCACCCCTTGTCCAATTCGGACCAGAGGGGGGCTGCGCGCCTCCTTCCTTTCAGCCTCTCTCCTCTATTCCCGTATGGCCCAATAAGGCCCATATACTCCCCGGCGAATTCCCGTAACTCTCCCGTACTCCGAAAAATACCCAAATCACTCGAAACCTTTCCGAAGTCTGAATATAGTCGTCCAATATATCGATCTTTACGTCTTGACCATTTCGAGACTCCTCGTCATGTCCCCGATCTCATCCGGGACTCCGAACTCCTACGGTACATCAAAACACATAAACTCATAATATAACTATCATCGAAACATTAAGCGTGCGGACCCTACGGGTTCGAGAACAATGTAGACATGACCGAGACACGTCTCCGGTCAATAACCAATAGCGGAACCTGGATGCTCATATTGGTTCCCACATATTCTACGAAGATCTTTATCGGTCAGACCGCATAACAACATACGTTGTTCCCTTTGTCATCGGTATGTTACTTGTCCGAGATTCGATCGTCGGTATCTCAATACCTAGTTCCATCTCGTTACCGGCAAGTCTCTTTACTCGTTCCGTAATACATCATCCCGCAACTAACTCATTAGTTGCAATGCTTGCAAGGCTTAAGTGATGTGTATTACCAAGAGGGCCTAGAGATACCTCTCCGACAATCGGAGTGACAAATCCTAATCTCGAAATACGCCAACCCAACAAGTACCTTCGGAGACACCTGTAGAGCACCTTTATAATCACCCAGTTACGTTGTGACGTTTGGTAGCACACAAAGTGTTCCTCCGGTAAACGGGAGTTGCATAATCTCATAGTCATAGGAACATGTATAAGTCATGAAGAAAGCAATAGCAACATACTAAACGATCAAGTGCTAAGCTAACGGAATGGGTCAAGTCAATCACATCATTCTCCTAATGATGTGATCCCGTTAATCAAATGACAACTCTTTGTCCATGGCTAGGAAACATAACCATCTTTGATTAACGAGCTAGTCAGGTAGAGGCATACTAGTGACACTATGTTTGTCTATATATTCACACATGTATTATGTTTCCGGTTAATACAATTCTAGCATGAATAATAAACATTCATCATGAAATAAGGAAATAAATAATAACTTTATTATTGCCTCTAGGGCATATTTCCTTCAGTCTTCCACTTGCACTAGAGTCAATAATCTAGTTCACATCACCATGTGATTTACACCAATATTCACATCTGTATGTGATTAATACCCATAGTTCACATCGTCATGTGATCAACACCCAAAGGGTTTACTAGAGTCAATAATCTAGTTCACATCGCTATGTGATTAACACCCAAAGAGTACTAAGGTATGATCATGTTTTGCTCGTGAGAGAAGTTTAGTCAACGGGTCTGTCACATTCAGAGCCGTATGTATTTTGCAAATATTCTATGTCTACAATGCTCTGCATGGAGCTACTCTAGCTAATTTCTCCCACTTTCAATATGTATCCAGATTAAGACTTAGAGTCATCTGGATCAGTGCCAAAACTTGTATCGACGTAACCCTTTACGACAAACCTTTTGTCACCTCCATAATCGAGAAACATATCCTTATTCCACTAAGGATAATTTTGACCAATGTCCAGTGATCTACTCCTAGATCACTATTGTACTCCCTTGCCAAACCATACAATAGGTCTGGTCCATAGCATGGCATACTTTTATAGAACCTATGACTGAAGCATAGGGAATGACTTTCATTCTCTTTCTATTTTCTGCTGTGGTCGGGATTTGAGTCTTACTCAATTTCATACCTTTGCAACACAGGCAAGAACTCTTTCTTTGACTGTTCCATTTTGAACTACTTCAAAATATTGTCAAGGTATGTACTCGTTGAAAATCTTATCAAGCGTCTTGATCTATCTCAATAGATCTTGATGCTCAATATGTAAGTAGCTTTACTGAGGTCTTTCTTTGAAAAACTCCTTTTAAACACTCCTTTATGCTTTCCAGAAAATTCTACATTATTTCCAATCAAAAATATGTCATTCACATATACTTATCAAAAAGGCTGTAGTGCTCCCACTCACTTTCTTGTAAATACAGGCCTTTCCAAAAGTCTGCAGAAAACCATATGCTTTGATCAACTCATCAAAGCGTATATTCCAACTCCGAGATGCTTGCACCAGTCCATTGATGGATTGCTGGAGCTTGCACACTTTGTTAGCACCTTTAGGATTGACAAAACCTTCTGGTTGTATCATATACAACTCTTTTTTAATAAATCCATTAAGGAAATCAGTTTTGACATCCATTTGCCAGATTTCATAAAATGTGGCAATTGCTAACATGATTCGGACAGACTTAAGCATCGATATGAGTGAGAAAATCTCATCGTATTCAACACCTTGAACTTGTCGAAAAACCTTTTTGCGACAAGTCGAGCTTTCTAGATAGTAACACTACTATCAGCGTCCGTCTTCCTCTTGAAGATCCATTTATTTTCTATGGCTTGCCGATCATTGGGCAAGTCAACCAAAGTCCACACTTTGTTCTCATACATGGATCCCATCTCAGATTTCATGACCTCAAGCCATTTCGCGGAATTTGGGCTCATCATCGCTTCATAGTTTGTAGGTTCATCATGGTCTAGTAACATGACTTCCAGAACAAGATTACTGTACCACTCTGGTGCGGATCTTATTCTGGAAGACCTACGAGGTTCGGTAGCAACTTGATCTGAAGTTTCATGATCATCATCATTAACATCCTCACTAATTGGTGTAGGAATCACTGGAACTGTCTTCTGTGATGAACTACTTTCCAATAAGGGAGAAGGTACAATTACCTCATCAAGTTCTACTTTCCTCCCACTCACTTCTTTCGAGAGAAACTTCTTCTCTAGAAAGGATCCATCTTAGCAACGAATATCTTGCCTTCGGATCTATGATAGAAGGTGTACCCAACAGTTTCCTTTGGGTATTCTATGAAGACTCACTTCTCCGATTTAGGTTCAAGCTTATCAGGTTGAAACTTTTTCACATAAGCATCACAGTCCCAAACTTTAAGAAATGACAACTTTGGTTTCTTGCCAAACCACAATTCATAAGGCGTCGTCTCAAACGGATTTTGATGATGCCCTATTTAAAGTGAATGCAGTTGTCTCTAATGCATAACCCCAAAATGATAGTGGTAAATCGGTAAGATACATCATAGATCGCACAATATCAATAATGTGCGGTCATGACGTTCGGACACACCATTACGTTGTGGTGTTCCATGTGGCGTGAGCTGTGAAACTATTCCACATTGTTTTATATGAAGGCCAAACTCGTAACTCAAATATTCTCCTCCACGATCAGATCGTAGAAACTTTATTTTCTTGTTACGATGATTCTCCACTTCACTCTGAAATTCTTTGAACTTTTTAAATGTTTCAGACTTGTGTTTCATTAAGTAGATATACCCATATCTGCTCAAATTATCTGTGAAGGTCAGAAAATAACGATACTTGCCACGAGCATCAACACTCATTGGATCGCATACATCGGTATGTATTATTTCCAATAAGTTAGTAGCTCATTTCATTGTTCCAAAGAACAGAGTTTTAGTCATCTTGCCAAAAAGGCACGGTTCACAAGCATCAAATGTTTCATAACCAAGTGATTCCGAAAATCCATCTTTATGGAGTTTCTTCATGCGCTTTACACCGATATGACCCAAACGGCAGTGCCACAAATAAGTTGCACTATCATTATTAACTTTGCATCTTTTGGCATGAATATTATGCATATGTGTATCACGACGATCGAGATCCAACAAACTATTTTCATTTGGTGTATGACCATTGAAGGTTTTATTCATGTAAACAGAACAGCAATTATTCTCTGACTTTTAAATGAATAACCGTATTGCAATAAACATGATCAAATCATATTCATGCTCAACGCAAACGCCAAATAACATTTATTTAGGTTCAACACTAATCTCAAAATATAGGGAGTGTACGATGATGATCATATCAATCTTGGAACCACTTCCAACACACATCGTTACTTCACCCTCAACTAGTCTCTGTTTATTCTGTAACTCCTGTTTCGAGTTACTAATCTTAGCAACCGAACAAGTATCAAATACTCAGGGGCTACTATAAACACTAGTAAGGTACACATCAATAACTTGTATATCAAATATACCCTTGTTCACTTTGCCATCCTTCTTATCCACCAAATATTCAGGGCATTTCCGCTTCCAGTGACCATTTCCTTTGCAGTAGAAGCACTTAGTTTCAGGCTTTGGTCCAGCTTTGGGCTTCTTCACGGGAGTGACAACTTGCTTGCCATTCTTCTTGAAGTTCTCTTTCTTTCCCTTCGCCCTTTTCTTGAAACTAGTGATCTTGTCAATCATCAACACTTGATGCTCTTTTCTTGATTTCTACCTTCGTCGATTTCAGCATCACGAAGAGCTCGGGAATCATTTTCGTCATCCCTTGCATTATAGTTCATCACGAAGTTCCAGTAACTTGGTGATGGTGACTTAGAGAACTCTGCCAATCACTATCTTATCTGGAAGATTAACTCCCAGTGGATTCAAGCGATTGTAGTACTCAGACAATCTAAGCACTTGCTCACTAGTTGAGCAATTCTCCTCCATCTTTTTAGCTATAGAACTTGTTGGAGACTTCATATCTCTCAACTCGGGTATTTGCTTGAAATATTAACTTCAACTCCTGGAACATCTCATATGGTCCATGACGTTCAAAACGTCTTTGAAGTCCCGATTCTAAGCTGTTAAGCATGGTGCACTAAACTATCAAGTAGTCATCACATTGAGCTAGCCAAACGTTCATAACGTCTACATCTGCTCCTGCAATAGGTTTGTCACGTAGCGGTGCATCAAGGACATAATTTTTCTGTGCAGCAACGAGGATAATCCTCAGATCACGGATCAAGTCCGCATCATTGCTACTAACAAATTTCAACTTAGTTTCTCTCTAGGAACATATCAAAATTAACATATGAAAGCAACAACGCGAGCTATTGATCTACAACATAATTTGCAAAATACTACCAGGACTAAGTTCATGATAAATTTAAGTTCAATTAATCATATTACTTAAGAACTCCCACTTAGATAGACATCTCTCTAATCATCTAAGTGATCACGTGATCCAAATCAACTAAACCATAACCGATCATCACGTGAAATGGAGTAGTTTTTAATGGTGAACATCACTATGTTGATCATATCTACTATATGATTCACGCTCGACCTCTCGGTCTCAGTGTTCCGAGGCCATATCTGCATATGCTAGGCTCGTCAAGTTTAACCCGAGTATTCCGCGTGTGCAAAACTGGCTTGCACCCGTTGTAGATGGACGTAGAGCTTATCACACCCGATCATCACGTGGTGTCTGGGCACGACGAACTTTGGCAACGGTGCATACTCAGGGAGAACACTTTTATCTTGAAATTTAGTGAGAGATTATCTTATAATGCTACCGTCAATCAAAACAAAATAAGATGTATAAAAGATAAACATCATATGCAATCAAAAATATGTGACATGATATGGCCATCATCATCTTGTGCCTTTGATCTCCATCTCCAAAGCATCGTCATGATCTCCATCGTCACCGGCATGACACCATGATCTCCATCATCTTGATCTATATCAATGTATCGTCACATGGTCCTCTCGCCAACTATTGCTCTTGCAACTATTGCTATCGCATAGCGATAAAGTAAAGCAATTATTTGGCGCTTGCATCTTATGCAATAAAGAGACAACCATAAGGCTTCTGCCAGTTGCTGATAACTTCAACAAAACATGATCATCTCATACAACAACTTATATCTCATCACGTCTTGACCATATCACATCACAACATACCCTGCAAAAACAAGTTAGACGTCCTCTATTTTGTTGTTCCAAGTTTTACGTGGCTGCTACGGGCTGAGCAAGAACGTTCTTACCTACGCATCAAAACCACAACGATAGTTCGTCAAGTTAGTGTTGTTTTAACCTTCTCAAGGACCGGGCATAGCCACACTCGGTTCAACTAAAGTTGGAGAAACTAACACCCGCCAGCCACCTATGTGCAAAGCACGTCGGTAGAACCAGTCTCGCGTAAGCGTACGCGTAATATTGGTCCGGGCCGCTTCATCCAACAATACCGCCGAACCAAAGTATGACATGCTGGTAAGCAGTATGACTCGTATCGCCCACAACTCACTTGTGTTCTACTCGTGCATATAACATCAATGCATAAAACCTAGGCTCGGATGCCACTGTTGGGGAACGTAGTAATTTCAAAAAAAATCCAACGCACACACAAGATCATGGTGATGCATAGCAACGAGAGGGGAGAGTGTTGTCTACATACCCTTGTAGACCGTAAGCGGAAGCGTTAGAACAACGCAGTTGATGTAGTCGTATGTCTTCACGGCCCGACCGATCAAGCACCGAAACTACGACACCTCCTAGTTGTAGCACACGTTCAGCTCGATGACATCCCTCGTACTCCGATCCAGCCGAGTGTCGAGGGAGAGTTCCGTCAGCACGACGGCGTGGTGACAATGATGATGTTCTACCGACGCAGGGCTTCGCCTAAGCACCGCTACAGTATTATCGAGGTGGACTATAGTGGAGGGGGGCACCGCACACAGCTAAAAGATCAAACGATCAATTGTTGTTGTGTCTAGAGGTGCCCCCCTGCCCCCGTATATAAAGGAGCAAGGGGGAGGGGGCAGCCAGCCAGGAGGAGGCGCGCCAAGGGGGAAGTCCTACTCCCACCGGGAGTAGGACTCCTCCTTCCCTTCTTGGAGTAGGAGAGAAGGAAAGAGGGGGAGAGAAGGAAGGAAAAGGGGGCTGCACCCCTTGTCCAATTCGGACCTGAGGGGGGCTGTGTGCCTCCTTCCTTTCGGCCTCTCTCCTCTATTCCCGTATGGCCCAATAAGGCCCATGTACTCCCCGGCGAATTCCCGTAACTCTCCGGTACTCCAAAAAATACCCGAATCACTCGAAACCTTTCCGAAGTCCGAATATAGTCGTCCAATATATCGATCTTTACGTCTCAACCATTTCGAGACTCCTCGTCATGTTCCCGATCTCATCCGGGACTCCGAACTCATTCTGTACATAAAAACACATAAACTCATAATATAACTGTCATCGAAACCTTAAGCGTGCGGACCCTACGGGTTCGAGAACAATGTAGACATGACTGAGACACGTCTCTGGTCAATAACCAATAGCGGAACCTGGATGCTCATATTGGTTCCCACATATTCTACGAAGATGTTTATCGGTCAGACCGCATAACAACATACGTTGTTCCCTTTGTCATCGGTATGTTACTTGTCCGAGATTCGATCGTCGGTATCTCAATACCTAGTTCAATCTCGTTACCGGCAAGTCTCTTTACTCGTTCTGTAATACATCATCTCGCAACTAACTTATTATTTGCAATGCTTGCAAGGTTTAAGTGATGTGTATTACCGAGATGGCCCAGAGATACCTCTCTGACAATCGGAGTGACAAAATCCTAATCTCGAAATATGCCAACCCAACAAGTACCTTCAGAGACACCTGTAGAGCACCTTTATAATAACCCAGTTACGTTGTGACATTTGGTAGCACACAAAGTGTTCCTCCGGTAAACGGGAGTTGCATAATCTCATAGTCATAGGAACATGTATAAGTCATGAAGAAAGCAATAGCAACATACTAAACGATCAAGTGCTAAGCTAACAAAATGGATCAAGTCAATCACATCATTCTCCTAATGATGTGATTCCGTTAATCAAATGACAACTCTTTGTCCATGGCTAGGAAACATAACCATCTTTGATTAACGAGCTAGTCAGGTAGAGGCATACTAGTGACACTATGTTTGTCTATATATTCACACATGTATTATGTTTCCGGTTAATACAATTTTAGCATGAATAATAAACATTCATCATGAAATAAGGAAATAAATAATAACTTTATTATTGCCTCTAGGGCATATTTCCTTCAGTTGGCACACGTTTTCTTGACTCTCCGGTAGAAACTTTGGGGCACTCTTTGAAGTACTTTGTGTTGGTTGGATGAATATGAGATTGTGTGCTGCATATCGTATAATCATGCCCACGAATACTTGAGGTGACAATGGAGTATCTAGGTGACATTAGGGTTTTGGTTGATTTGTGTCTTAAGGTGTTATTCTAGTACGAACTCTTGAATAGATCGATCTGAAAGAATAACTTTGAGGTGGTTTTGTACCCTACCATAATCTCTACATTTGTTCTCCTCTATTAGTGGCTTTGGAGTGACTCTTTGTTGCATGTTGAGGGATTGTTATATGATCTATCTATGTTATTATTGTTGAGAGAACTTGCGCTAGTGAAAGTATGAACCCTAGGCCTTGTGTCCTATCATTGCAATACCGTTTACGCTCACTTTTATCACTAGTTACCTTGCTGTTTTTATAATTTCAGATTACGAAGACCTATATCTACTATCCATTTTGCACTTGTATCATCATCTCTTCGCCGAACTAGTGCACCTATACAATTTACCATTGTATTGGGTGTGTTGGGGACACAAGAGATTCTTTGTTATTTGGTTGCAGGGTTGTTTGAGAGAGACCATCTTCATCCTACGCCTCCCACGGATTGACAAACCTTAGGTCATCCACTTGAGGGAAATTTGCTACTGTCCTACAAACCTGTGCACTTGCAGGCCCAACAACGTCTACAAGAAGAAGGTTGTGTAGTAGACATAACAAACATATTCATATTTTATTTCATTTCATTATATCTACTATATTTCAACTTTTCTATAGCTTATACCCTCCAATACAAACCATAAATTCATCGAAATAAGCACACAACGCAAAGAAAACAAAATATGTCAAAAACATAATAGTCTGTAGTAATCAGGGAACTTCGTATACTTATGTAACTCCAAAAATTCTAAAAAATTAGGAAAACGTGGTCAGTTTGTATATCAATCTTGTGTACGAAATTTAGAGCAAAAGCACATTTCTGTGATGTATGAAATTTACTTTACTGAGCGCAAAAGTTTCTGTTTTCAACAAGATCAAATCAACTATCACCCAACATGATCCCAAAGGCTTTGCTTGGCACAAACACTAACTAAAACACAAAAAGCACAATCATAACAGAGGCATAATTGTGCAAACACTAAGGAACAGAAAGAAAATTTTTAAAATAAAATTTATTAATTGGGTTGCCTCCCAACAAATGCTATCGTTTTATGCCCCTAGCTAGGCATAATAATTTCAATGATGCTCACACAAAAGATAAGAATTGAAACACAAATAGAGCATCATGAAACATATGACAAACACATTTAAGTCTAACATACTTCCTATGCATAGGAATTTTATAAGAAAACAAATTATCAAGACAAGAAACATCTAACATATGCAAAGAAGAGGAATAAAACATTGACGATCTCAACATAACGAGAGGTAATTTAGTAACATGAAAATTTCTACAACCATATTTTCCTCTCTCATAATAATTACATGTAGGATCATAATCAAATTTAACAATATAACATCACATAAAATATTCTCTTCATGATCCACATGCATGCAAAGTTGACACTCTTCCAAAATAGTGGGATTATCATCAAATAAAGTAATGACCTCTCCATGCCCACCTTTATAAAAAATTTCATAAGAATGAACACTCTCCAAATATATGGGATTATTTTTAATGAATCTTGACACTCTTCCAAACCCACTTTTAATATTATTGCAAGCATATTCATCATGAGGTTTAAATAAATTTTCAAGATCATAAGAATCATTATCACCTTAATCATGATCATTGCAATCAGTAGTGGATATAACAAAACAAGCATCCCCAAGCTTGGGGTTTTGCGTATCACTAGCACAATTGACATTAATATAATTTATAATGACATCATGCAATCTTGCTTTTCATTCAAGGGGCTATCATGAATCTTTTTATAAATTTCTTTGTTTAACACTTCATCACAATTTTCAGATTCATAAATCTCAACCAAAACTTCATAAAGATAATTTAGTGAACTCAAATCACTAGCAATTTGTTCATCATAAGTGGATATTTTAAAAAGATTAGCAAGTGGACGAGGATCCATATTGATAGATTCTTAGCAAGCAAAGACGCAAGTAAATAGAATACACATGGCATCACAAGCAATCAAGAGATCTGACGAGAAAAAGGCAAACGGAAAAGAAGGCGAACAAAAAGGAATTTTTTTGTGAAGTGGGGGAGATGAAAATGAGAGGCAAATGGAAAATAATGTAAATTCCAAGGAGATGAGATTTGTGATTAGGAACCTCATAGATGTTGATGATGTCTCCCCAGCAACGGTGCCAGAAATTCCTTTTGATGTGGCTTGAACTACGTCGGTATTTCCCCAAAGAGGAAGGGATGATGCAGCACAACTACAGTAGGTATTTCCATCAGTGTTGAGACCAAGGTTATCAAACCAGTAGGAGAACCACGCAACACCACGTAAAGAGCTCCTGCACACAAAGAACAAATACTTGCAACCCAACGTAAGAGAGGGAGTGTCAATCCTTCATGGGTAAAAAGATAGGTAAAATTGTAGTAGATTGGATAAATAGATCTCGCGGGAACGCAAGATAAAATAAATAAATAAAAATTGCAGCAAGGTATTTTTGTTTTTTTGGATTAATAGATCTGAAAATAAAGCAAATAAAAATAGATCTTGAAGCCAAATATAATAAAGAAGAGACCCGGGGGCTGTAGATTTCACTAGTGGCTTCTCTCGAGAAAATAGCACACGTTGGGTAAACAAATCATTGTTGGGCAATTGATAGAAAGTCAAATAATCATGACGATATCCAGGCAATGATAATTATACAAGCATCACGTACAAGATTAGTAGACCGACTCCTACCTGCATCTACTACTATTACTCCACACATTGACCGCTATCCAGCATGCATCTAGTGTATTAAGTTCATGGAAAAGCGGAGTAATGCAATAAGAACGATGAGTGATGTAGACAAGATCTATTTATGTAGAAATAGACCCCATCTTGTTATCCTTAATGGCAACAATACATACATGTCGGTTCCCCTTATGTCATTGGGATCAAGCACTGTAAGATCGAACCCATCACAAAGCACCTCTTCCCATGGCAAGAAAAAATGATCTAGTTGGCCTAACTAAACCAAATATTCAAAGAAGAAATACAAGTAATCATGTATATAAGAGATCAAGAGACTCAAATAACTTTCATGGATAAAAATATAGATCTGATCATAAACTCAAAGTTCATCGGATCCCAACAAACACACCGTAAAAAAGAGTTACATCAAATAGAACTCCAAGAGACCATTGTATTGAGAATCAAAAGAGAGAGAGAGGAAGCCATCTAGCTACTAACTACGGACCTGCATGTTTGTAACGAACTACTCACGCATCATCGGAGAGGCACCAATGAGGATGATGAACCCCTCCATGATGGTGTCTAGATTGGATCCATGGTTTCTGGAATTTGCGGCGGCTGGAATTGATTTTCATCGACTCTCCTAGGGTTTCTGGAATATTGGTGTATTTGTAGAGCAAAGAGGCGGTGCGAGAGGCCACCGAGGTGGGCACAACCCACCTGGGCGTGCCTGGGCACCCAAGCGTGCCCTGGTGGTTTGTGCTCCCCTCGGAGCACCCCTCAGGTACTTTATTGGCCCATCGTGTGTCTTCTGGTCCAGAAAAAATCACCAAAAAGTTTTGCTACGTTTGGACTCCGTTTGGTATCGATTTCCTGCGAAGTAAAAAAACAAGCAATAAACAGCAACTGGCATTGGGCACTATGTCAATAGGTTAGTCCCAAAAAATGATATAAAGTTGCTATAAAATGATTGTAAAACATCCAAGAATGATAATATAACAACATGGAACAATAAAAAATTATAGATACATTGGAGACATATCACCATCTTGGGGCCTTTTCCGGCATCTTGCCGGAGGGGGATTCGATCACGAAGGGCTTCTACATAAACTCTATTGCCCTTCCAATGAAGCGTTAGTATTTTACCACAGACCTACGGGTACATAGCTAGTAGCTACATGGCTTCTTATCTATCTTTGATCCTCAATACCATGTTCTCCACGATGTTCTTGGAGATCTATCCGATGTAATATTCTTTTATGGTGTGTTTGTCGTGATCCGATGAATTGTGGATTTATGATCATTTTATCTATGAATATTATTTGAATCTTCTCTGAATGCTTATATGCATGATTTGATATCTTTGTATTTCTCTTTGAATTATTGAATTGTTGACTAACTAGATTGGTTCTTCTTGCAATGGGAGAGGTGCTTAGTTTTGGGTTTAATCTTGCGGTGTCCTCACCTAGTGACAAAGTAGGGGTAGCGAGGCACGTATCGTATTGCTTCCATCAAGGGTAAAAAGATGGGGTTTTCATCATATTGCTTGAGTTTATGCCTCTACATCATGTCATCTTACTTAAGGCATTACTCCGTTATCCAGCATATTGCTTGAGTTTATCCCTCTACATCATGTCATCTTACTTAAGGCATATTGCTTGAGTTTATCCCTCTACATCGACCGCTATCCAGCATATTGCTTGGGTTTATCCCTCTACATCATGTCATCTTACTTACGGCGTTACTCCGTTCTTTTGAACTTAATACTCTAGATGCATGCTGAATAGTGGTCGATGTGTGGAGTAATAGTAGTAGATGCTGACAGGAGTCAATCTACTTGACACGGACGTGATGCCTATATTCATAATCATTGCCTTGGATAGCGTCATAACTTTGTGCTTTTCTATCAATTGCTTGGCAGTAATTTGTTCACCCACAATATTATTTTTTTGCAAGAGAGAAGCCTCTAGTGAAACCTATAGCTCCCGGGTCTATTTTCCATCATATATTTTTAGATCTATAAACCCAAAACCCCAAAAATATCTTGCTGCAATTGATTTTTTTTACTTTGTTCTATGTTTTAGTAAGCTTTTGTATCTATCTCTATCAGATCTCATCCTTGCAAGTGACCGTGAAGGGATTGACAACCCCTTAATCGTGTTGGGTGCAAGTATTTGATTGTTTGTGCAGGTGCATAGATTGGAGACTTGCGTGTATCTCCTACTGGATTGATACCTTGGTTCTTAACTGAGGAAAATACTTATCTCTACTTTGCTGCATCACCCTTTCCTCTTCAAGGGAAAACCAACGCAAGCTCAAGAAGTAGCAGGAAGAATTTTTGGCGCCGTTGCCAAGTAGATCTACATCAAGCCTACAAAATACCCACCATAAACTCTCATCTCTTGCATTACATTATTTTCCATTTGCCTCTCATTTTCCTCTCCCCCACTTCTAAAATGATTTCAGAAAAACACAAAAAGATTTGCCTTTTTATTTGCCCTTCTTCCGTTCGTCTTTTCGTTTGCTCGCGTGCTGGATTGCTTGCTTTGTCATGATGTCTCAAGAAAATACCAAGTTGTGTGACTTTTCCAATACTAATAATAATGATTTTATTAGTACTACGATTGCTCCCTCCACTAGTGCGAATCTTGTGAAGTTAATGCCGCTTTGCTGAATGTTGTTAGGAAAGATCAATTTCCCGGCCTTCCTAGTGAAAAAGCCGCATCCCATCTAAATACTTTCATTGAGTTATGTGATATGCAGAAGAAGAAAGATGTGGATAATGATATTGTCAAATTGAATCTATTTCCATTCTCACTATGAGATCATGCTAAAACTTGGTTTTCATCTCTGCCTAAAAATAGTATTGATTCATGGAATAAGTGTAAAGCTGCTTCTATTTCCAAGTATTTTCCTCGACAATCTCCCTTAGGAACAATATAATGAATTTTAAGCAACTTGATCATGAACATGTTGCACAATCTTGGGAGAGGATGTAATTGATGATAAGAAATTGCTCTACTCATGGTTTCAGTTTATGGATGATCATACAATTTTTTTATGCCGGATTGATTTTGCATGTAGAAATATTTTAGATTCGGCCGTGGGAGGTACTTTTTTGGAAACCACATTAGGAGAAGCACTAAACTCCTAGATAATATTATGGCTAATTACTCTCAATGGCATATCGAAAGATCTTTCACTAGTAAAAAAGTGCATGCAATTGAAGAAATTAATACTTTGAGTGGAAAGATGGATGAACTTATGAAATTGTTTGATAGCAAGAGTGCTCCTATTGATCCTAATGATATGCCTTTGTCTACTTTGATTGTGAACAATAATGAATCTATGGATGTGGATTTTGTTGGTAGGAACAATTTTGGAAATAACGCGTATAGAGAAAATTTCAACCCTAGGCTGTTTCCTAGCAATTCCTCTAATAATTATGGTAATTCATACAACAATTATTATGGAAATTATAATAATATGCTCTCTGATCTTGAGAACAATATTAAAAAATTTATTAATTCACAAAAAGTTTTCAATGCCATGGTTGAAGAAAAATTGCTCAAGATTGATGATTTGGCTAGGAACGTTGATAGAATTTCTCTTGAGATTGATTATTTGTAAATCTATGCCACCCAAGCATGATATTAATGAATCTAGGAAAGCAATTAAAATTTCTTTTGATGAGTGCAAAGAAAGAACCGCTAGGATGCGTGCTAAGCGAGATTGGTTTGTAAAAGCATGTTCTTCTAGTTTTTGTGAAAATAATGATGAAGATCTTAAAGTGATTGGTGCGACTCCTATTGAATCTTTTTTTCTAATATAAATCTTGATAAATATAGGACTGGAGATGAGTCAACTTTAGCTAGAAGGCGTCCCAATGATTCAGAGTTTATAGATCTTAATGCAAAAAATGATAAAAGTGGGATTGGAGAGGTCAAAACTTTAAGTAGCGATGAACCTACTCTTTTGGATTTCAAGGATTTTAATTATGATAATTGTTCTTTGATAGATTGCATTTCCTTGTTGCAATCAATGTTGAGTTCTCTTCATGCTTATAATCAAAATAAAGCTTTTACTAAACATATCGTTGATGCTATGATGAAATATTTTGAAGAAAAACTTGAGTTGGATGTTTTGATCCCTAGAAATCTTTATAATGAGTGGGAACCTACAATTAAGATTAAAATTAAAGATTATGAGTTTCATGATTTGTGTGGTTTGGGTGTTGCGTTTCCACGATTCCAAAAACTTTATGTGATGTGCTAGGTTTCCGTGAATTTGATGATTGTTCTTTAAATTTGCATCTTGCGGATTTCACTATTAAAAAACCTATGGGAAGGATAAATGATGTTCTTATTGTTGCAAATAGGAATTATGTACCCATAAATTTTGTTGTGCTTGATATAGATTGTAATCCTACATGTCCTATTATTCTTTGTAGACCTTTCCTTAGAACGATTGGTGCAATTATTGATATGAAAGAAGGAAACATTAGATTTAAATTTCCATTAAGGAATGACATGGAACACTTTCAAAGAAATAAAATTAAGTTTCCATATGAATCTATTATGAGAGCTACTTATGGATTGCATACCAAAGATGACAATACCTAGATCTATGGTCTATGCCTAGCTAGGGGCCTTAAACAATAGCGCTCGTTGGGAGGCAACCCAATTTTATTTTTATGTTTTTTACGGTTTCGTTTCTAAATAAATACATATTATTAACTCTGTTGTAATTGTGTTTTGGTGTTTCAATTAGTGTTTGAGCCAAGTAAGACCTTTGGGATGGCTCACAGTGATAGTTGATTTGATCTTGCTGAAAAACAGAAACTTTTGCGCTCAGTAAAACAATTTTACAAAATCACAGAAGAGTAATTTTGATCTAAATTTTTTACACAAGGTTGATATGAAAATTTCCCAAGGTTTTCTATTTTTTCAGAATTTTTGAAGTTACATAAGTTTACGAAGTTTTCAGATTGCTACAGACTGTTCTATTTTTGACAGATTCTGTTTTCTATGTGTTGTTTGCTTATTTTAATGAATCTATGGGTAGTATGGGGGGGTATGAACCATGGAGAAGTTGGAATATAGTAGATATTACACCAATATAAATAAGAATGAATTTACAACAGTACCAAAAAGTGGTGATTTATTTTCTTATACTAACGGATCTCATGAGTTTTCTATTGAGTTTTGTGTTGTGAAGTTTTCAAGTTTTGGCCTTTTGGGTAAAGATATGATAGACTAGAGTCTAAGCTTTGGGGTGCCAAGGTAATATTCAAGGACAACCAAGCATCTAGCTTGGGGATGCCCCGGATGGCATCCCCTCTTTCATCTTCGTCTATCGGTAAATTTACTTCAGGCTATATTTTTATTCACCACATGATATGTTTTTTCTTGGAGCGTCTTGTACTGAGTATTTCCTTTTTAGTTTGCAACAATAAACCTTGCTGTACACACCTTTTGAGAGGGACATGCATGAACCTTGAATTTATTAAAATACTCTACGTGCTTCACCTATATCTTTTGAGCTAGGCAATTTGCTCTAGTGCTTCACTTATATCTTTTTAGAGCACGACAGTGGCTTTATTTTATAGAAATTGTTGAACTCGCATGCTTCACTTATATTATTTTGAGAGTCTCTCTAAACAGCATGGTAGTTTGCTTAGGTTATGAATATAGTCCTAATATGATGGGCATCCAAGAGGGATATAATAAAAACTTTCATATAAAGAGCATTGAATACTATGAGAGGTTTGATTCCTTATGATTGTTTTGAGATATAAAGATGGTGATATTAGAGTCATGCTAGTGAGTAATTGTGGATTGGCATAAATACTTGTGTTAAAGTTTGTGATTCCCGTAGCATGCATGCATGGTGAACCGTTATGTGATGAAGTCGGAGCATGATTTATTTATTGATTGTCTTCCTTATGAGTGGCGGTCGAGGACGAGCGATGGTATTTTCCTAGCAATCTACCCCCTAGGAGCATGCGTGCAGTACTTTGTTTTGATATCTAATAAATTTTTGCAATAAGTATGTGAGTTCTTTATGACTAATGTTGAGTCCTTGGATTATACGCACTCTCACCCTTCCACCATTGCTAGCCTCTCTAGTACCGTGCAACTTTCGCCGGTGCATTAGACCCACCATATATCCTTCCTCAAAACAACCATCATACCTACCTATATGGAATTTCCATAGCCATTCCAAGATATATTTCCATGCAACTTCCACCGTTCCGTTTTATTATGCCACATACCATTACTGTCATATTGCTTTGCATGATCGTAAGATAGCTAGCATGATGTTTTCATGGTTGTCCGTCTTTTGATGTGATTTGCTACGCTAGATCATTGCACATCACGATACACCACCGGAGGCATTCATATAGAGTCATATTTTGTTCTAGTATCGAGTTGAAATTCTTGAGTTGTGAGTAAATAAAAGTGTGATGATCATCATTATTAGAGCATTGTCCCATGTGAGGAAAGGATGATGGAAGTTATGATTCCCTCACAAGTTGGGACGAGTCTCCGGACTTCACAAAAAATAAAAGAGGCCAAAAGAAGCCCAAACAAAAAATGAGAGAAAATAGAGAAGGGGCAATGCTACTATCCTTTTTCCACACTCGTGCTTCAAAGTAGCACCATGATCTTCATTATAGAGAGTCTCCCATTTTGATGTCTGCTAGAACTACGCCGGTATTTCCCCAGAGAGGAAGGGATGATGCATCAAAGCGATGGTAGGTATTTCCCTTAGTGATGACACCAAGGTTATCGAACCAGTAGGAGAACCGCGCAACACAACTTAAACAGCTCTTGCACACAAATAACAAATACTCGCAACTCGATGTGTTAAAGGGGTTGTCAATCCCTTTCGGGTAACAGCGCCAGAAATTGGCACGGAGACGGGAGAAAGTTATAATACATTAGATAAATATATCACAAATAAATTAAAGTGCAGTAAAGTATTTTTGTAGTTTTGGTTTAATATATCTGAAAATAAAAGCAAATGAAAACAGACTGTGAAGGCAAATATATTAAAGAAGAGACCCGGGGGCCGTAGGTTTCACTAGTGGCTTCTCTCGAGAAAAATAGCAAATGGTGGAATAACAAATTACTGTTGGGGAATTGATAGAACTTCAAATACTCATGACGATATCCAGGTAATGATCATTATATAGGCATCACGTCCAAGATTAGTAGACCGACTCCTGCCTGCATCTACTACTATTACTCCACACATCAACCGCTATCCAGCATGCATCTAGTGTATTAAGTTCATGGAAAAATGGAGTAATGCAATAAGAACGATGACATGATGTAGACAAGATCTATTTATGTAGAAATAGACCCCATCTTGTTATCCTTAATAGCAATGATACATACGTGTCGGTTCCCCTTCTGTCACTGGGATCAAGCACCGTAAGATCGAACCCATCACAAAGCATCTCTTTCCATTGCAAGATAAATAGATCAAGTTGGCCAGACAAAACCCAAATATTGATAAGAAACACGAGGCTATAAGCAATCTTGCATATCAGAGATCAAAAGAAGACTCAAATAACTTTCATGGATAAAAACATAAATCTGATCATAAACTCAAAGTTCATCGGATCCCAACAAACACACTGCAAAAAGGTTTACATCATATGGATCTCCAAGAGACCATTGCATTGAGAATCAAAAGAGAGAGAGGAAGCCATCTAGCTACTAACGACGGACCCGTAGGTCTACAATGAACTACTCACGCATCATCGGAGAGGCACCAATGAGGATGATGAACCCCTCCGTGACGGTGTTTAGATTGGATCTGGTGGTTCTGGAACTTGTGGCTCCTGGAATTGATTTTCGTCGACTCCCCTAGGGTTTCTAAAATATTGGGGTATTTATAGAGCAAAGAGACGGTGTGGGAGACCACCGAGGTGGGCATAACCCACCTGGGCGTGCCTTGGCCTCTAGGCGCGCCCTGGTGGGTTGTGCCCCCTCGGGGCACCCCTCTGGTACTTCTTCGGCCCATCTTGTGTCTTCTGGTCCAGAAAAATCCACAAAAAGTTTTGTTGTGTTTGGACTCTGTTTGGTATTGGTTTCCTGTGATGTAAAAAAGAAGCAAAAAACTGCAACTGGCACTGGGCACTATGTCAATAGGTTAGTACCAAAAAATGATACAAACTGATTGTAAAACATCCAAGAATGATAATATAACAACATGGAACAATCAAAAATTATAGATACATTGGGTATGTATCAACATTCCCAAGCTTAATTCTTGCTCGTCCTCGAGTAGGTAAATGATAAAAACAGAATTTTTGACGTGGAATGCTGCCTAACATGTTCATCACATATTCTTTTCTTTGTAGCATGGACATTTGGACTTTTATATGGTTCAAAGCAATAGTCTATTTTTGACATGAAGACTCTAATACTCAATCATATCAACAAGCAACCATGTCCTTCAAAATATCAACTCTAAAGCAAGTTATCCCTAGTCCATTATGCTCAATCATTGGTCCATTCATGAAACACACTTGAATACTAGCTATACCCAATGCTCAAGTATGATCATAGTGCCCCTTAGTTGGTGCTTTATAAGAGAAGATGGAGACTCAAGTAAAAATAAAAATTGCATAAAGCAAAAGAAAGGCCCTTCACAGAGGGAAGTAGGGATTTGTAGAGGTGCCAGAGCTCATAGTGAAAATTGAGAGATAAAAACATTTTGGGAGGCATACTTTTCCCACCAACGAAAATGACTTATAGTTCCCAACACTTTCCATGCTAGATATATCATAGGCGGTTCCCAAACAGAAAATAACCTTTACTCCTTTTTCCACCATACTTTCACTTTCCATGGCTAACCATATCCACGGGTGCCCTCCATACCAACACTTTCCAAAGAATTTATTATTTGACAAAATGAAGTAAATTCATTTTTCATTTCAATACTGGGCATCCCTAATACCTTTGTCGTACTCTTGTGTAATGACAAGTGAATAAACACTCATCGTGAGAATAACACATCTAACATGGAAAACATTGACCACCCCTCACTGCCTCGCGAGGGGTACGAGCACACAACAGAGAAATTTATTTTGAAAATTAGAGATGGCACATACAAATTTGCTTAGAACGGCACAGAAATACCGCATATAGGTAGGTATAGTGGACTCATATGGCAAAACTGGTTTAAAGGGTTTTGGATGCACAAGTAGTGATCATACTTAGTGCAAATGAAAGCTAGCAAAAAGATTGAGAAGAGTCCAACCAAGAAACGAAAAATCTCGTAAGCGAGCATTAAGCATAACTAACACCGAATAATGCACCACAAGTAGGATGTAATTTCATTGCATAACGATTGACTTTTGTGCCTGCATAGGGAATCACAAACCTTAACACCAATATTCTTATTATAGCATAATTACTCATCAACATGACTCACATATCATATCGTCATATCTCAAAACCATTACAAAGAACCAAGCTTATTTTGTCCAATGATCTTCATGAAAGTTTTTATTATATCCTCCTTGGATATCTATCACTTTGGGACTAATTTCATATGTTTCTTTTAATAAGCTCAAACAAATATAAGTGAAGAACATGAGCATAATATTTCTTTCTCTCAAAATAATTTAAGTGAAGCATGAGAGAATTTCTTAAAAAATACTAACTCCCAAATAAATCTAAGTGAAGCATGAGAGAATTTCTTCAAAAATAACAAAGCACACCGTGCTCAAAAAGATATAAGTGAAGCACTAGAGCAATTCCATGGCTCTAAAAATTTACGTGAAGCATAGGAGCAAGCATAGCATAATTTTTGGCTCTCGCAAAAGGTGTGTCCAACAAGGATTCAAGAGTTAAAACACAAAGCAAAACAAGAAAAGACTCATATCATACAAGACACTCCAAGAAAAACTCATAATATGTGACGAATAAAAATATAGCTCCAAGTAAAATACCGATGGTTGTTAGAAGAAAGAGGGGATGCCACTCGGGGGCATCCCCAAGCTTAGTTGCTTGCTACTTCTTCAATGTTATTTTGGTGTGCCTTGAGCATCCCCAAGCTTGGCCTTTTGCTCATCCTTATTCCTTCATCCATCGTAATATCACCCAAAACTTGAAAACTTCAATCACACAAAACTCAACAAAACCTTCGTGAGATCCGTTAGTATAAGAAAGCAAACCACTACTATAAGTATTGTTGCAAACCCATTCATATTTTATTTTTGCATTATATCTACTGCATTCCAACTTTTCTATGGCAAAAACTCTTCAAAGAAAACCATAGAATCATCAAAACAAGCACACAACGCAAAGAAAACAAAATATGTCAAAAACATAACAGTCTGTAGCAATCTGGATATTTTGAATAATTTTGTAACTCTGAAACTTCTGAACAATTCGGACAACGTGGAAAATTTGTTCATTAATCTTCTGCAAATAGAATCAACTCAAAAACACTCTTCTATTTTAAATGGGAATTATTTTCATGAGTGCAAAAGTTTCTGTTTTTGAGCAAGATCAAATCAACTCTCATCCAAATCGTCCCAAAGGCCTTGCTTGGCACAAACACTAATTTAAACCACAAAAACACATCTAATCAGAGGCATAATTGGGCATTTTATTGAAAACAACATGAAAACCGAAAAGCAAAAAGATACAAGTCGGGTTGCCTCCCAATGAGTGTTATCCTTTTACGCCCCTAGCTAGGCATAATGCGAAGGATCTAAGTTTTGTCATTTTTGTCCTTGTTTTCCTTGGGGGTATTTTTGTCAGGGTTTTTTGCAAATAAAACATAAAACACATTATACATGGAAACCTTAGCACTATCAAGTTGCTTATCATTATAACCCTTTTGATTTCAAGTAGCAATCCAAGAATAGTGTTGATTAACATCATTGAATACTTGTTGGATCATGTCTAAAACATGGACTTGCTTTTTAAGATTCTCATCAAAGATTTGATTATTCCCAAGAAAATGTCTCGATGCATAATCACTATTATAAAGAATTTCATCAATCACGGGTTTTTCACGATTCCTACCATAAAAATCAAATATTTCCCTAGCTTCCCGTATTATGTACTCAAATTCATTCATGAGAAAAAGAGTGGCTAACTTTTTAGCTTTAGGATTCTTTATAACGGGTAACTCATAGAACAATCTTTGCAAGGTTGGATGAGTACAAAAAAGTTTATTTTCAAGTTTCTGAACTATTGCCAAAATAGATTCCGCATAAGATTTAGTCTTTTTAAGTATAGGAGCATCATCAAGACTTAATTTTCTAGCACAATTGAAAAATTCTTGGATATGTTTTTTCCCATAAAATTCCCCTGCCCCAAGACAAAAGTCTTGGCATCCAGATTACCCACACACTACCTTTTAGGAGTTAGGCCATCATCTATTTCTGCCATACCAAAATCACTCATGATTGCAAGCTAAAAGATAGTTCTGTCGAGAAAACGGCGAACGAAAAAGAGGGCGAATAAAACAGCAAATTTTTGTGAAGTGGGGGAGAGGAAAATGAGAGGCAAATGGCAAATAATGTGCAAGGAGATGAGATTAGTGATTAGGAACCTGGTTGATGTTGATGATGTCTCCCCAGCAACGGCGCCAAAAATTCCTTTTGATGTTGATGATGTCTCCCCGGCAACGGCGCCAAAAATTCCTTTTGATGTTTGCTAGAACTACGTCAGTATTTCCCCAGAGAGGAAGGGATGATGCAACACAGCGATGGTAGGTATTTCCCTTAGTGATGAGACCAAGGTTATAGAACCAGTAGGAGAACCACGCAACACAACATAAACAACTCGTGCACACAAATAACAAATACTCGCAACCCGACGTGTTAAAGGGGTTGTCAATCCCTTTTCGGTAACGGCGCCAGAAATTGGCATGGAGACGGGAGAAAGTTGTAATAGATTGGATAAATAGATCGCAAATAAAATAAAGTGCAGAAAAGTATTTTTGTATTTTTGGTTTAATAGATCTGAAAATAAAAGCAAATGAAAATAGATCGTGAAGGCAAATATATTAAAGAAGAGACTCGGGGGCCGTAGGTTTCACTAGTGGCTTCTCTCGAGAAAAATAGCAAACGGTGGAATAACAAATTACTGTTGGGAAATTGATAGAACTTCAAATAATGATGACGATATCCAGGCAATGATCATTATATAGGCATCACGTCCAAGATTAGTAGACCGACTCCTGCCTGCATCTACTACTATTACTCCACACATCGACTGCTATCCAGCATGCATCTAGTGTATTAAGTTCATGAAAAAATGGAGTAATGCAATAATAATGATGACATGATGTAGACAAGATCTATTTATGTAGAAATAGACCACATCTTCTTATCCTTAATAGCAACGATACATACATGTCAGATCCCCTTCTGTCACTGGGATCAAGCACCGTAAAATTTAACCAATCACAGAGCAGCTCTTCCCATTACAAGATAAATAGATCAAGTTGGCCAGACAAAACCCAAATATCGGAGAAGAAATACAAGGCTATAAGCAATCATGCATATTAGAGATCAAAAGAAGACTCAAATAACTTTCATGGATAAAAACATAGATCTGATCATCAACTCGAAGTTCATCGGATCCCAACAAACACACCGCAAAAAGAGTTACATCATATGGATCTCCAAGAGACCATTGTATTGAGAATCAAGAGAGAGAGAGAGAGAGAGAGAGAGAGAGAGAGAGAGGAAGCCATCTAGCTACTAACTATGGACCCGTAGGTCTACAATGAACTAGTCACGCATCATCGCAGAGGCACCAATTAGGATGATTAACACCTCTATGATGGTGTTTAGATTGGACCTGGTGGTTCTGGAACTTGCGGTGGCTGGAATTGATTTTTGTCGACTCCCCTAGGGTTTCTGTAATATTGGGGTATTTATAGAGCAAAGAGGTGGTGCCTGAGGCCACCGAGATGGGCATAACCCATCTGGGTGCGCCTGGGCCCCCAGGCGCGCCCTGGTGGGTTGTGCCCCCCTCGGGGCACCCCTTTGGTACTTCTTTGGCCCATCTTGTGTCTTCTGGTACAGAAAAAATCCACAAAATTTTTTGCTCGTTTGGACTCCATTTGGTATCAATTTCCTGCAATGTAAAAAACAAGCAGAAAACAGCAACTGACACAGGGCACTATGTCAATAGGTTAGTACCAAAAAATGATATAAAATGATTATAAAATGATTGTAAAACATCCAAGAATGTTAATATAACAACATGGAACAATCAAAATTTATAGATACGTTGGAGACGTATCATGCCCTTTTATAGTGGTTATCACGCCCTATTGGGGCGTGATGCATTCACAAGATTCGTCGCTATACCACAATACTAGTATATGAAACTCAAGATGCCACGGCCTAATGGCGTGATCACCGTAATAAGCGATCCGGATAGAGTTCTTCTGGCCGAGAACAAAACAGCATCACTCGCCCTCGAAGCATTATCCGAGGCTCTCGCAGCCGAGGAATTAACCACGCTCCGCTCAATGGTGGATAGGGACGATGTAATCCTCAGCAAAAGGTCCAAATCAACATCTTTCAAGTTAGCAGATGAAATTATCAAATTTCAAGTGCATCCAATGGACCCCAACAATACATCATCCATTGGAGCTCATTTGGAGCCCGCGGGCGATGGGGCATTGCGCGCATTTTTTGTGTGCGAAAACTGGGACATATTCGCCTGGCACCCCTCAGATATGCCAGGAATCCCACGAATACTAGCTGAGCACAACTTGAACATAATTAAAGGCTTCAAGCTAGTCAAATAGGCACTATGCCGATTTTCTGAACCCAACCGTCAAGCTATGGTGAAGAACTAGCGACATTACTTGAACCCAGATTCATATGAGAAATCAAACACCCTGAGTGGTTGGCTAATCTGGTCATGGTGCCCAAGAAAGAAAAATCCTGGCGGTTGTGCGTCAATTTCAAGGACCTAAATAAAGCCTGCCCCAAGGACCCCTTTCCCTTACCCCGCATAGACCAGATCATCGATGCGACCGCCGCACATGACCCATTGTGCGTCCTTGATGCCTACTCCAGATACGATCAAATCAAAATGAACGAGTCTGACCAAGATGCAATGGCCTTCATCACCCCCTACGGGCCATTCTGCTTCAACACAATGCCCTTCGGATTAAAAAATGCAGGCGCTACATACAAGCGCATGATCCAAACATGCCTGGAAAATCAAATTGGCAAAACGGTCGACGCATACGTGGAAGAGATGGTCATTAAACACGTTAGTCAGTTGGTGGATGACCTCCGCCAAACCTTCGATATCCTGCGGGCTTATGATATAACTCTCAATTTGGACAAATGTGTCTTCGGAGTTCCCGCGGGCAAGCTGCTTGGATTTATTGTATCCCATAGAGGAATAGAGGCTAATTCGGCTAAAATCCGAGCCGTGTCCTAGCTAGCGGTCCCTACGAAGCTAAAGCACGTCCAAAAACTGGTCGGCTGCATGGCGGCCTTGAGCCGCTTTATTTCTCGCCTTGGTGAAAAGGCCCTACCACTCTAGAGGATGCTTAAACGGACCAACAACTTTGAATGGACTAACAAAGCAACGGCGGCACTGGAAGAAATTAAACCGTTATTGGTTGGCAATCCCATCTTAGCAGCGCCCAGCGGTGGTGAACCAATGCTGTTATACATCTCGGCCACAAATCAGGTGGTCAGTGCAGTTCTCGTTGTCAAATGATATACAGAGGGTCACAAGCTTCGGGTGAAAAAGCCGGTCTACTACATATCAGAGGTGCCCACCCCGTGCAAAACAAGGTATCCGCATTACCAAAAGATCGCCTATGCAGTTTTCATGGCATCCCAAAAGTTTCGACACTACTTTCAAGAGTGTTCGGTCACGGTGGCATCTGATGTACCGCTGAATGACATTAATTAACAACAGGGACGCCACATGCCATGTAGCCAAGTAGGCCATTGAACTCCTCCCTTTCAAAATTATATATTGACCATGCCGAGCTATTAAATCTTAGGTGTTGGCTGATTTTGTCGCTGAATGTACGGAAGCCGAGCTCCCCAGGGAATACAATATGTACTCTCATTGGACGATGTATTTCAATGGATCCAAAATGGTTTCCGGACTAGGTCCTGGAGTGATACTCACATCTCCCATCGGCGACAATATCCGGCACGTACTACAGATCATGTACACCAATTCCAACAACGCGGTCGAATACGAGGCTCCGTTGCATGGACTTCGGATGGCAGTGTCAATGGGCGTACAAAGGTTTGAGGTGTAGGGAGACTCTAATCTTGCAATCTCTCAAGTCAATGGAAAATTTGACACAAAAGTGATACGTCTCCATCGTATCTACTTTTCCTAATGCTTTTGCTCTTATTTTGGACTCTAATTTGCATGATTTGAATGAAACTAACCCGGACCGACGCTGTTTTTAGCAGAACTACCATGGTGTTGTTTTTGTGCAGAAATAAATGTTCTCAGAATTGGACGAAGCCTTTTGGAGAATTATTTTGGAATAAATAAAAATTACTGGAACCTAGACCCACTAAAGGGGGGGGGAGCTGCCCACATGGCACGAGGGCGCGCCACCCCCGTCTGGCGCACCCTGGTGGGTAGTGGGGCCCATGAGGCTCTGTTGACCCTAATTCTGATGGTATAAAATCCTATTTTTGGAGAAAAAAATAGGAGAGGAAGTTTCATCGTGTTTTACGATACGGAGCCGCCGCCACCTCCCGTTCTTCATCGGGAGGCCATATCTGGAGCCCGTTGAAAGCACAAGTGCTCCTTGGGTGATTTTGGTAATTAATGTCAACATATCTCTTGTTGGACTAACATTTTCATATAATATATTTCAGAGAGTTCAACAAAGGCGCGGCATGGACAAGAGGATGTGGAACCCCTTCAAGGTGCTAAGGACAAATATTGGCAAAAGCTTAAGACTCTTCATTTCTATTTTAGTGATCCAAGATTACATTGAATCCATAGGAAAAGCCAATACTATTAAAAGGGGATGAGGTGCTGCTTAATGGTCTACTTGCTCAAAATGCTTAGTGATATGCTCCAAAGCCCTAAGCCACTTTCTCAATTCCAAATATGTCCAAAACCTATAGTCAAACTCGGCCCCACCAATTTGATTCATCCGGCGCCACTGAGTTCATTGACATAGCCACTGCCAGAAACCCTAATCAATTCAGTCTCACTGATAGGATCTCGGTCTCACTGAGATGGCCTTGCAAACTCTTTGTTGCCTTTGATGTCTACTGCGCAACCTTCTTCTTGTAGACTCGTGTTGGGCCTCCAAGTGTAGAGTTTTGGAGGATAGTAGCAAATTTTCCTCAAGTGGATGGCCCAAATAGCAAAGAGTCTCTTGTGTCCCCAACACACCCAATACAATGGTAAATTGTATAGGTGCACTAGTTCGGCGAAGAGATGGTGATACAAGTGTAATATGGATGGTGGATCTAGGTTTTCGTAATGTAAAAATATAAAAATAGAAAGCTAACTAGTAATAAAAGTGAGCGAAAACGGTATTGCAATGCTTGGAAATAAGGCATAGGGTTCATACTTTCACTAGTGCAAGTTCTCTCAACAATGATAACATAATTAGATCAGATAACAATCCCTCAACATGTAACAAAGAGTCACTCCAAAGTCCCTAATAGTGGAGAACAAATGAAGAGATTATTGTAGGGTACGAAACCACCACAAAGTTATTCTTTCTAATCAATGTATTGGGCTATTCCTATAAGTGTCACAAACAACACTAGAGTTCATACTAAAATAACACCTTAAGACACACATCAACCAAAACCCTAATGTCACCTAGATACTCCAATGTCACCACAAGTATCCGCGGGTTTGATTATATGATATGCATCACACAATCTCAGATTCATCTCTTCAAAAAAATCACAAAGAACTTCAAAGAGTGCCCCAAAGTTTCTACCGGAGAGTCAAGACGAAAACATGTGCCAACCCCTATGCATAAGTTCACAAGGTCACGGAACCTGCAAGTTGATCGCCAAAACATACATCAAGTGGATCACGTGAATATCCCATTGTCACCACAGATAAGCACATGCAAGACATACATCAAGTGTTGTCAAATCCTTAAAGACTCAATCCGATAAGATAACATCAAATGGAAAACTCAATCCATTACAAGAAGGTAGAGGGAGAAGAACATCATAAGATCCAACTATAGTAGCAAAGCTCGCGGTACATGAAGATCATGCCAAATCAAGAACAAGAGAGAGAGAGAGAGAGAGAGAGAGAGAGGGAGAGAGAGATCAAACATATAGCTACTAGTACATACTCTCCGCCCCGAGGGTGAACTACTCCCTTCTCATCATGGAGAGCGCCGGCGTGCTAGCGAAGGCTGGCCCTCGCTCGGGGGCTCCAGACTCAGGATGACCGGTAGTCACAGTTTGGCTCATCGTCAAGGAACCCTATGTAAATTGCGTCCTGGTGCCTCACGGGGTTCGGTGCTTGGCGAAGACATCCCCGGAGGCTCCGCAACCTCGTGAGTCCCCCGGAGGCCTCACGGGCAGCATGCCACTGAAGGCTCCGGAGCTATCAGGTCACGAGAAGGAAGATCCCCCGACATGCTCCCTAGGCTGCTCCGGCACCCTAACCACATCGTCACTAGAGGAAGGTACCTGCATGAGGTCAAAAGCTCTGGAGGAATGCGCCCCCATGACGCAGGAACCCGCCAAGGGCAACGAATGCACCAAGCTAAGATATTCTAATCGTGCTAGGCGAGAACTTTTTCGATCAGTAATGATATAAATGCTGGAACACAAATAGGAAATACTTATATAGGGGCGCAAGCGCATGAGTTAATTACACGCGCCCATGGGGTTTTTCCATGGTTCTTAATGTAGGAGGTAAAAAACAAAGAGGCGGCCTCCCAAGGACCGCTGCTCCTGAGGCCTGGCTACACCACCGCCCGCGCTCAGTCGGAGTCCTCCTCCTGCTTGACGGGGGCACGGTGGTGAGTGATGTTGGCTTGAACTATGTCAGTATTTCCCCAAAGAGGAAGGGATGATGCAGCACAACAACGGTAGGTATTTCCCTCAGTGATGAGACCAAGGTTATCGAACTAGTAGGAGAACCACGCAACACCACATAAACAGCTCCTGCACACAAAGAATGAATACTTGCAACCCGATATGTTAAAGGGGTTGTCAGTCCCTTCCGGGTAACGGTGCGCCAGAAATTGGCAAGTGGACGGGAGAAAGTTGTAATAGATTTAATAAATAGATTGCGAATAAAATAAAGTGCAGCAAAGTATTTTTGTGTTTTTGGATTAATAGATCTAAAAATAAAAGTTGCAAATAAATAAAAAGGCAAATAGCAAAATAGATCTGAAAGTATATGATGAGAAAATAGACCCGGGGGCCGTAGATTTCACTAGTGGCTTCTCTCAAGAAAAATAGCATACGGTGAGTAAAGAAATTACTGTTAGGCAATTGATAGAACTTCAATTAATCATGACGATATCCAGGCAATGAACATTATATAGGCATCATGTCCAAGATTAATAGACCGACTCCTGCCTGCATCTACTACTATTACTTCACACATCGACCGCTCTCCAGCATGCATCTAGTGTATTAAGTTCATGGAAAACGGAGTAATGCAATAAGAACGATGGCATGATGTAGACAAGATCTATTTATATAGAAATAGACCCCATGTTGTTATCCTTAATGACAACAATACATACATGTCGGTTCTCCTTCTGTCACTAGGATCAAGCACCGTAAGATCGAACCCATCACAAATCACCTCTTCCCATGGCAAGAAAAATCGATCTAGTTGTCCTAATTAAACCAAAAATTCAAAGAAGAAATACGGGGCTATAAGTAATCATACATATAAGAGACCAAAAGACTCAAATAACTCTCATGGATAAAAACATAGATCTGATCATAAACTCAAAGTTCATTGGATCCTAACAAACATACCGCAAAAAAGAGTTACATCAAATAGATCTCCAAGAGACCATTGTATTGAGAATCAAGAGAGAGAGAGGGGAAGCCATCTAGCTACTAACTGCGGACCAGAAGGTCTACAATGAACTACTCACGCATCATCGGTGAGGCACAAATGAGGATGATGAACCCCTCCATGATGGTGTCTAGATTGGATCTGTGGTTTCTGGAACTTGCGGCGGCTGGAGTTGATTTTCGTCGACTCTCCTAGGGTTTCTGGAATATTGGGGTATTTATAGAGCAAATAGGCGGTGCGAGAGGCGGCCGAGGTTGGCACAACCCACCTGGGTGCGCCTGGGCCCCCAGGCGCGCCCTGGTGGGTTGTGCTCCCCTCGGAGCCCCCCTCGGGTACTTTCTTGGCCCATCATGTGTCTTCTGGTCTAGAAAAATCACTAAAAAGTTTTGTTGCGTTTGGACTCCGTTTGGTTTTGATTTCCTGTGAAGTAATAAACAAGCAAAAAACAGCAACTCGCACTGGGCACTATGTCAATAGGTTAGTCCCAAAAAATGATATAAAGTTTCTATAAAATGATTGTAAAACATCCAAGAATGAACATCCAAGAATGATAATATAATAGCATGGAACAATAAAAAATTATAGATACGTTGGAGACGTATCAGCATCCCCAAGCTTAATTCTTGCTCGTCCTTGAGTAGGTAAATGATAAAAATAGAATTTTTGACGTGGAATGTCGCCTAACATGTTCATCACATATTTTTTTCTTTGTAGCATGGACATTTGGACTTTTATATGATTCAAAGCAATAGTCTAGTTTTGACATGAAGATTTTAATACTCAAGCATATCAACAAGCAACCATGTCTTTCAAAATATCAACACTAAAGAAAGCTATCCCTAGTCCATTATTCTCCATCATTGATCCATTCATGAAACACACTCGCCTAATAGCTATACCCAATGCTCAAGTACGATACCAGTGCCCCTTAGTTGGTGCTTTATAAGAGAAGATGTAGACTCAAATAAAAATAAATTGCATAAAGTAAATAGAAAGGCCCTTCGTAGAGGGAAGTAGGGATTTGTAGAGGTGCCAGAGCTCAAAGGGAAAAAGATAAAGATAAAAACATTTTGGGTGGCATGCTTTTCCTGTCAACGAAAATGATCGAGTAGTTCCCAATACTTTCCATGCTAGACATGTCATAGATGGTTCCCAAACATAAAATAAAGTTTATTCCTTCTTCCACCATACTTTCACATTCCACAGCTAACCGAATCCACGGGTGCCGTCCATACCAACACTTTCCAAGGAACTTATTATTTGACAACATAAAGTAAATTCATTTTTCATTTTGGGACTGGGCATCCCTAGTACCTTGTCGTACTCTCATGCAATGACAAGTGAATAAACACTCATCTTGAGAATAACTCATCTAGCATGGAAAAATATCAGCCACCCCCTACCGTTTCATGAGCAGTACGAGCACACAAAAGAGAAATTTATTTTGAAAATTAGAGATGGCACATACAAATTTTCTTAGAAAGGAAAAAGAATACCGCATCTAGGTAGGTATAGTCGACTCATGTGGCAAACTAGTTTAAGGATTTTGGATGCACAAGTGATGATCATATTTAGTGCAAATGAAGGCTAGCAAAAGATTGAGAAGCATCCAACCAAGAAACGAAAAATCTCATAAGCGAGCATTAAGCATAACTAACACCTAATAATGCACCACAAGTAGGATGTAATTTCATTGCATAACTATTGACTTTCGTGCTTGCATAGGGAATCACAAACCTTAACACCAATATTCTTACTAAAGCATAATTACTCATCAACATGACTCACATATTATATCAACATATCGCAAAATATTACAAGGAATCAAGTTTATTTTGTCCAATGATCTTCATGAAAGTTTTTATTATATACCTCTTTGATATCTATCACTTTGGGACTAATTTCATATGTTGCTTTTGATAGCTCATACAAATCTAAGTGAAGAACATGAGCATAAATTTTTTCTTCTCTCAAAATAATTTAAGTGAAGCAAGAGAGAATTTCTTAATTTTTTTTACTAACTCTCAAATAAATATAAGTCAAACATTAGAGAATTTCTTTGAAAATAATAAAGCACACCATGCTCAAAAAGATATAAGTGAAGCACTAGAGCAATTCCATAGCTCATAAAGATTTAAGTGAAGCATAGAGAGCAATTTTGACCAGTCATGGCATAATTTTGGCTATCTCAAATAGGTGTGTCCAGCAAGGATAGATGACTTAAAACAAAAGGTAAAACAAGCAAAGACTCTTATCATACAGGATGCTCCAAGCAAGACTCATGATATGTGACGAATAAAAATATAGCTCCAACTAAAATATTGATGGTCGTTAGAAGAAAGAGGGGATGCCACTCGGGGCATCCCCAAGATTAGTTGCTTACTTATCTTTTTAGATAATAGCTTGGGATTCCATGGCCATCCCCAAGCTTAGGCTATTCTTGCTCCTTATTCCTTCATCCATCGTGATCTCACCCAAAACTTGACAACTTCAATCACACAAAACTCAACAAAACCTAAGATCCGCTAGTATAACAAAGCAAATCACTACTCTAAGTACTGTTGCAAACCAACTCATATTTTATTTTTGCATTATATCTACTATATTCCAACTTTGGTATAGCTTATACCATCCAATACAAACCATAATTCATTGAAATAAGCACACAATGCAAAGAAAACAGAATCTGTCAAAAACTGAACAGTTTGTAGTAATCAGGGAACTACGTATACTTCTGTAACTCAAAGCATTCTGAAAAAATAGGACAACCTGGGGAATTTGTATATCAATCTTGTGTAAAACATTCATAGGAAAAGCACGCTTTGGTGATTTATGAAAATTATTTTTCTGAGCGCAAAAGTTTCTGTTTTTCAACAAGATCAAATCAACTATCACCCAACATGATCCCAAAGGCTTTGCTTGGCACAAACACTAATTGAAACACAAAAGACACAATCATAATAGTAGCATAATTGTGCAAACACTCAAGAACAGAAAGAAAAATACAAAAATAAATTGTATTCATTGGGTTGCCTCCCAACAAGCGCTATCATTTTATGCCCCTAGCTAGGCATAATGCAAAGGATCTAAGTATTGTCACCTTTGTTTCTAGATCCATCAGATGCCCTCATTATTGATTCATAAGATGGCTTAAGTATAGTTCTAGGAAGTGTTTCATACCCTTCCTTAGTGTAAATTGAAATTTAATATTGCCTACTTTCATATCAATCATGACACCGATAGTACATAAAAACGTTCTACCAAGAATAATTGAACAAGACGGATTGCAATCAATATCATGAACAATAAAATCTATGGGCACATAATTCCTATTTGCAAGAATAAGAACATCATTAATTCTTCCCATAGGCTTTTTAATAGTAGAATCCGCCAAGTGCAAATTTAAAGAACATTCTTCAATATCGGTAAGACCAAGCACATCAAATAAAGATTTTGGAATTGTAGAAACACTAGCACCCAAGTCACATAAAGCAAAACACTCATAATTTTTAATCTTGACTTTGATAGTAGGTTCCCATTCATCATGTAATTTTCTAGGAATTGAAACCTCTAATCCAACTTTTCTTCTAAAGCTTTCATCATAGCATCAACAATATGTTTAGTAAAAGCTTTATTTTGTTCATAAGCATGGGGTGAATTTATCATGGATTGCAACAAAGAAATACAATCAATCAAAGAGAAATTATCATAATTAAAGTCTTTGTAATCCAAAAGAGTAGGCACATCACTAGTTAAAGTTTTGACCTCTCCAAACCCACTTTTATCAATTTTCTCAACAAGATTTTCACCCTCCAAATTATTGGGATGCCTTCTAACTAAAGTTGATTAATCTCCAATCCCGTTATAATCAATTTTAGTCTTACTAAACAAGGAATCAATAGAAGAAACACCAATCATTTTAAGATCTTGATCACTTTTATGAAAGCAATCACTAGAAAGGGCTTTTTCTAAAAATTCTATTTTAGATTTAAGCATAGTTGTTCTTTTCTTACTTTCATCCATAGAAACATATAAAGCTTTAATTGATTCCTCAACCTTAGGCACAATTTTTTTTTTCATCTTGAGATTTTCTACATCATGAGAAATTCTATCAATACTTTTAGACATATCATCAATTAAACTTTTCTTCCATTGTAGCATTAAAAACCTTTTGAGTATTGATAAATTCTTTAATATTATTCTCAAGATTTGAGGTGTTCCTATTATTATTATAAGAAGGATTGCCATAGGAATTACCATAGTTATTAGAGGATTTACTAGGAAACGGCCTAGGATTAAAATTACCTCTATAACCATTGTTATTGAAATTGTTTCGAGAGATAAAATTCACATCTACGATGTCACTATTTTGCTCAATCAAGGTAGACAAAGGAACATCATTAAAATCAATAGGAGCACCTTTATTAGCAACCAATTTCATAAGAGCGTCAACTTTTTCACTCAGAGAAGAAATTTCTTCAACCGAATTAACTCTTTTACTAGTAGGAGCTCTTTCGGTATGCCATTATGAATAATTTGCCATGATATTATCTAGCAATTTAGTAACTTCACCCAAAGTAATTTCCATAAAAGTACCACCCACGGCGGAATCTAAAAGATTTCTAGAAACAAAATTCAATCTCGCATAAAAAATTTGTATGATCATCCAAAGATTTAAACCATGAGTAGGACAATTTCTTAGCATCAATTTAGTTCTTTCCCAAGATTGCACAACATGTTCATGCTTAAGTTGCTTAAAATTCATGATCTGCGTCCTAAGAGAAATAATTTTTGCGGGCAGAAATACTTAGTAATAAAGGCATCTTTGCACTTATCCCAAGAATCGATACTATTGCGAGGCAAAGATGAAAACCAAATTTTTGCACGATCTCGCAAAGAAAATGGGAATAATTTCAACTTCACAATATCATTGTCCACATCTTTTTTATTTTGCATATCATTGCGCCAAAAATTCCTTTTGATGTTGGCTTGAACACTTCGGTATTTCCCCAAAGAGGAAGGGATGATGCATCACAACAATGGTAGGTATTACCCTCATTGATGAGACCAAGGTTCTCGAACTAGTAGGAGAACCACGCAATACCACATAAATAGCTCCTGCACATAGAGAACAAATACTTGCAACCCGACGCGTTAAAGGGATTGTCAGTCCCTTCGGATAACAGCGCCAGAAATTGGCAAGTGCACGGGAGAAAGTTGTAATAGATTGAATAAATAGATCGCGAATAAAATTAAGTGCAACAAAGTATTTTTGTGTTTTTGCATCAATAGACCAGAAAATAAAAGTTGCAAATAAATAAAAAGGCAAATAGCAAAATAGATCTACAAGTATATGATGAGAAAATAGACTCGGGGCCGTAGATTTCACTAGTGGCTTCTCTCAAGAAAAATAGCATAAGATCAGTAAACAAATTATTGTTGGGCAATTGATAGAACTTCAAATAATCATGACAATATCCAGGCAATGATCATTATATAGGCATCACGTCCAAGATTAGTAGACCGACTCCTGCCTGCATCTACTACTATTACTCCACACATCGACCACTATGCAACATGCATCTAGTGTATTAAGTTCATGGAAAAATGGAGTAATGCAATAAGAACGATGACATGATGTAGACAAGATCTATTTATGTAGAAATAGACCCCATCTTGTTATCCTTAATGACAACGATACATATGTGTCAGTTCCCCTTCTGTCACTTGGATGTAGCACCGTAAGATCGAACCCATCACAAAACACTTCTTCCCATGGCTAGAAAAATCGATCTAGTTGGCCTAACTAAACCAAAGATTCGAAGAAGAAATACGAGGCTATAAGTAATCATTCATATAAGAGATCAAAAGACTCAAATAACTTTTGTGGATAAAAACATAGATCTGATCATAAACTCAAAGTTCATCTGATCCCAACAAACACACCGCAAAAAAGAGTTGCATCAAATAGATCTCCAAGAGACCATTGTATTGAGAATCAAGAGAGAGAGAGAGAGAGAGAGAGAGAGAGAGAGAGAGAGAGAGGAAGCCATCTAGCTTCTAATACAGACCAGAAGATATACAATGAACTGCTCACACATCATCAGAGAGGCACCAATGAGGATGATGAACCCCTCTGTAATGGTGTCTAGATTGGATCTGTGGTTTCTGGAACTTTCGGCGGCTGGAATCAATTTTCATCAACTCCCCTAGGGTTTCTGGAATATTGGGGTATTTATAGAGCAAAGAGGCGGAGCAGGAGGTGGTCGATGTGGGCACAACCCACCTGGGCGCGCCTGGGGTGGGTTGTGCTCCCCTCATCCCCTCGGAGCCCCACCCCCCTCAGGTACTTTCTTGGCCCATCGTGTCTTCTGGTCCAGAAAAAATCACCAAAAAGTTTCGCTGCGTTTGGACTTTGTTTGGTATTGATTTCCTGCGAAGTAAAAAACAAGCAAAAAACAACAACTAGCACTGGGTACTATCTCAATAGGTTAGTTCCAAAAAATGATATAAAGTTTCTATAAAGTGATTGTAAAACATCCAAGAATGATAGTATAACAGCATGGAACAATTAAAAATTATAGATACCTTGGAGACGTATCAGTGAGGCGGCTCGACGTCCTCCTGAGCGGCGTGCCGACGGGGCGGCTCATCACAGTCTCATTGCTCGAGCTTTCTCCGGAGGAGGCGCTGCTACTGCTAGAGGTGCAATGACCAAGGGCATGTTCACCACCAAGGACCCCGTTGCCGTGCTGGCCGTCGTCGTTAGAGGAGTGGTCGCTGTTGTCGCCATCGCCTTCTGTGCAGCACCCCAAGTGACTGTTGTCTTCCACGAAGACCCTGACAAAGAGCGTTGCCGCCCCGTCATGCTTAAAGTGGAGGGTGCACCTCCCCTTCAGGCCGCGGGTGCGAGCAAGTGACTGCCATCCGCGGGTCAGTAACACATGGTCGATGGAGATGACCTCAACCTCCACCCACGAGGACCCATTGCAGCAGCCGTCAGGCTGCAGTATAGCCCAACGGGTCCCACTGCCGGCAGCTCCTCCGAGAAGGAGCTTGGAAGCAGAAGCCATGTGCCAGGTGGGTCCTCCACCCGTACGAAAAACTGACGAACCGTGTCGCTCAAGCGGGCTTGCGGGCGCGGTGGCCGGCCGGCCACGGCATGCCTTCCCCCTTGGCCACGGCTGCTAGAACCCCCGCAGCCGCCCCCACGGGAGAGGCCCTTTTCCTGGCTACTGGAGCTGGTGCGGGCCATCAGAGGCAGACGCCTGCGCCCCCATGATGACAATGTCGGTGCAGCCGCAAACTTGCGGGGACGGCCGCACCCTCTCTTGGGTGGAGGCGCCTCCGGCCCCTCCTGGGGAGTCTTGCTCTTCTCTTCGGCTGATAACCTCGTTACAGGCACCATGGTTGCTTCAGTGAGGTGGTGGATGCGACGGAGATAGGGGAAGGGGGGACAAGCGGGTGAAGATGGGCTAGGGGGCTCCTCCCCTCCCCCTTTTTATAGGCAAAGGAAGGCTAACTGGCTCCCTTCCACATTCCGAGTATTGATGGCCCTGCTCACGCACCAGTCTTTTGTCAGCCTGGGTGGTTGCCAAGGCGACGTGGGGAAGTGGAGGCATCAGCATCCCATCAAGCGCCATGCATCAAGCCTGGCCCGCAGGCGATTGGGGCCTAAGGCGCTTCTTCCTTCCCTTGTTGGCTTCGCCTCGAAGCCAGCCCAAGTGCGCCTTGGGCCCGGGGGCTATTGTCGGTGTTCTGGAACGGGGGTGCCCAGAATTGCCTGCCTGCAGCTCACGGCATGGCTTCCTCGACGACCTGGTACGTCCCAGCCGCAAGGCCTCCAAGACAAGCCCCTCGCGAGGGCCCCCGGCCTCGTGAGGCGGATGACACCAAGACCTCTGAGGGAGTCCTGGATTAAGGGGTCCTCGGATGGCCGGACTATTGGGCTATGAAGATACAAGACAAAAGACTTCTTCTCGTGTCCGGATGGGACTCTCCTTTACGTGGATGGAAAGCTTGGCGTTCGGATATGTAGATTCCTTTCTCTGTAACCGACTTTCTACAACCCTAGTCCCCTCCAGTGTCTATATAAACCAGAGGGTTTAGTCCATAGGGCAGAATCATAATCATATAGGCTAGACTTCTAGGGTTTTAGCCATTACGATCTCGTGGTAGATCAACTCTCGTAATACTCATATTCATCAAAATCAATCAAGTAGGAAGTAGGATATTACCTCCATAGAGAGGGCCCAAACTTGGGTAAACATCGTGTCCCCCGCCTCCTATTATCATTGACCTTAGACGCACAGTTCGGGACCCCCTAACCGAGATCCGTCGGTTTTGACACCGACGTTGGTGCTTTCATTGAGAGTTCCGTTGCGTCGTCACCAAAAGGTTTGTGATGGCTCCATCAATCATCTGCAACAACGCAGTCCAGGGGGAGGTCTTCCTCCCCGAACAGATCGTCGTATTCGGTGGCTTTGCACTGCGGGCCAACTCTCTTGGCCATCTAGAGCAGATCGACATCTACGCCCTTGGCCATCAGGTCAAGTTTGGAAGCTTGAATTACATTGCCGTTATACGCGGAGACTTGATCTTCGACGGATTCAATCCCATGACAGCCGCTCCCTGCCACCATGATGGACATGACCTAAATCTATCATCAGATCGTGCCGAGGAGATAGCGCTTGTAACTGCTCTGGCCCTAAATCCGGAGTAGACTGCGTTGGCCGAGGACGGAAAGCTCAAACCCATCACAGAAGCCATAGACTCAGCGGCGTTAGAGCCGCACATAGATCCAACCTCGAGCGGGGCCTATGTCACCGGAATCTCGGATTCGTCTCCGGCCATAGGTTCCGAACCGCGTACATCCGCGCCCATCGAACCTGATCGGGCGCCGATCATTGAATTCAGTTCCAATGGACATCTTCCAGCACTCAGCTTTTGGCATTATGCTAAACTCATTAAAAGCCCTCTCCTTGTCAGGAGACTCTCAGCCGAAATATATCCGTTTTGGATTGGAGGCTGATGACGGAGAATTTCGTTGCCCACCCACCACCCACTGCATAGCCATTGTCGAAGACTTAACCGACATGCTCGACTACGACTCCGAAGACATCGACGGTACGGACGACGATGCCGGAGAGGAGCAGGCACAAAAACCACTGCTTACAGGGTGCTAGATAGCCACCTCCTCGTATGATGTATACATGGTGGATTCACCCAAAGAGAACAACGTCGACAATGAGAAGGATCCAGTCGAGGATAAACCTCCTGAGATACAACCAAAGCACCGACATCATTGGCGCCGCTCTAAACCACGCCGTGGAAAAAACAGCAATACCGGCATAGGAGAAAATAACACTCCGGACGATGCCGAAGACAATGAAGACCCCGTTGAGCCAACCTCCAAACAAGATGAACGGAAAGATGGGCGAGTTAGCCCTGATGAACATGCCATGAATGAAGACTCGGAGGACAGCAACTACCTTCCGCTCTCTGAGGACGAGGTGAGCCTCATCGATGAAGACCTTATCGTGCCGGAGGAGCCCGTCGATCAGGAGCGCTTTAAGCGCTGACTAATAGCCACTGCAAGGAGCCTGAAAAAGAAGCAGCAACAGCTTCAAGCTAATCAAGATCTGCTCAATGATAGATGGACTAACGTCCTAGCAACCGAAGAATACGGCCTTGAGCACCCAACCAAAAGTTACCCGAAGCGCAAACTGTTACCCGAATTTGATGATGAGGCGCTGGAGCCCATCCTACTAGCGCATAATGCGGCTGACCGACCACCATGTGGCCGGGACAAAGCTACAACTCAAGCCGAACACCAGCCCACACTACCTCGCCGTAAAAACAGAGACACAACAGCTCGGGGATACACATATGACTTGCGGCATGACCTGGAAAACAGAGCAGGCCAGACCAGATCGATCTATGGATCGCGGGGGCGTGGCCCGATGCGCAATGATGGCCACCAAGCCGGACGGGACAAATATAACCACGTCCGGGCCGAAAACCGCAGACGAACTCCATCCGAGCTACGTCACGACTTGGCCTGATATAGAGGCACCGCACACCCCCTTTGCTTCACTGATGAAGTAATGGAACATGAATTCCCGGAAGGGTTTAAACCCGTGAACATCGAATCATATGATGGGACAATAGACCTCGCGGTATGGATTGAGGATTTTCTTCTCCATATTCATATGGCCCGTGGAGATGATCTTCACGCCATCAAATACCTCCCGCTAAAACTCAAGGGACCTGCTCGACACTGGCTGAATAGTTTCCCCAAAAACTCAATTGGCAGCTGGGAGGACTTGGAAGACGCATTCCTCGACAACTTCCAGGGTACATATGTCCGACCTCCGGATGTCGACATAGTTCAACAGCCTGGAGTGTCAGCCAGGAAATTTTGGACTAGGTTCTTAACTAAAAAGAACCAGATCGTCGACTGTCCGGATGTCGAAGCCCTAGCGGCCTTTAAACATAGCATCCATGACAAATGGCTCGCCCGACACCTCGGCCAAGAAAAGCCAAAGTGCATGGCAGCCCTCACGGCACTCATGACCCGCTTCTGTGTGGGCGAAGATAGCTGGCTAGCCCGTAGCAATAACAACACAAGCGAACTAGACACTTTTGAAGCCAGAAACAGCAATGGCAAGCCCCGACGCAACAGACACAAGCGTCGAAGCAATGGTGACAATGCTGAAGACACGACGGCCAACGCCGGATTCAGTGGCTCTAAATCCGGTCAGCGGAAGAAGCCATATAAAAGAAACAATCCGGGCCCGTCCAGTTTGGACCGCATACTTGATCGTCCATGTCAAATCCATGGCACTCCTGATAAACCAGCCAATCATACCAACAGAGAGTGTTGGGTTTTTAAACAGGCCGACAAGTTAAATTCCGAGAATAAGGAGAAGGGGTCACAAAGCGAGGATGATGACGATGAGTCCCGGCCACCGAACACGGAGAGACAGAAGAAGTCCCCCCCCAAGTTAAAATGGTGAACATGATATACACTACCCATATCCCCAAGAGGGAGAGCAAGCGCGCGCTCACGGACGTCTACGCGATGGAGCCAGTCACCCCAAAGTTCAACCTGTGGTCGTCCTGTCCGATCACATTCTATCGCAGGGACCATCCGACCAGTATCCGTTAGGGCGGTTCAGCCGCACTGGTCCTCGATCCAATCATTGATGGATTCCATCTGACGCGAGCCCTCATGGACGACGGCAACAGCCTGAACCTGCTCTATCAGGATACAGCGCACAAAATGGGTATTCATCCCTCAAAGATCACACCCACAAAAACTACCTTTAAAGGAGTCATACCAGGTGTAGAGGCCCTCTATACGGGCTCAATCACACTGGAGGTGGTCTTTGGATCCCTGGACAACTTCCGCACTGAAGAGTTGGTCTTCGATATCGTCCCTTTCTGGAGTGGCTATCACGCACTGCTCGGACGTACCGCTTTTGCTCGCTTTAATGCGGTCCCACATTACACCTATCTCCAACTTAAGATGCCCGGTACACGCGGCACCATCACGATAAATGGAAGTACGGAATGCTCCCTCCTTACAGAGGAGCATACTACGACTACTGTGGCCGAAGTACAAAGCGTCCTTATCAAGCCACACATTTCGTCGGCCATCAAGCCGTCGGTCTTTATTAGACAGGACAATCAATCTCAGAGCTGAATTAGAAGTTCGGCCTCCGCCATCTACCCCATATAGCCGCGAAGTCTGTCCCGCACGCATAATTATACACTTAAAATACCCTGGTCATTGGCGGAGGCACAATGCGGACAGCCCTATAATTATCCGCACTCTCATAGTCTTTTCCTTTTTCTAACCATTTTTTTATCTTTTACCATAGGTGACTATATTTGCTGAGAAGTCCTTTAACCAAGACAAGGCAGTGCACACGTGCGACAAGAGGTCCAAAAGCTTTTTTGTAGACCACGCTCTTTATTTCAATCCTGTAAAGTGCTCCTTTTTCTCAGCTTTCAAGTCTAAACAGCTTTATAGCATACTTCGACGTCACGAGTTTGGCCTTATATGCATCAGCTCCGAATCATGTCTTTGGTCAATAGTTGGATTGCTCGGCTCCTGTGCTTACTACCTTATGTTCCGCTCTATCGTCTAGGGTAGTAAAGGGAGAACTACTGCGATTGTGTCCTGGTTCGTCCGGATGAGCACCTCAGTAGAGAAAGCCAAAAACTGACTGTCATGATGTGGTGAGAGCTGGTCAACCACTCGATAACTCACCGGAATCTTCGCGATTCCTTCCGTATTACACGAAGGACCATTCTTTTGGTCACGTATGCAAACGCACCGTATTCAGATAACTGCATACATGCCGGGGGCTATATCGTAGACCCACCGTCAAACTCGTATGGCTAAGTGAAAGTGTTAAATCCCTATAGTCCGATTGCCTGGTTCGGTGCATTGACACCTCCTTAATGGACCAAGACGTTTGGTCAAGAGTCTTCCGAACACCCCCGCGTTATACGCGAGGGGGTTGAAGCCGACGACTGGTAAACTTTCAGATATTAAAAACGGTCGCACAGGAGGCACCAAAAACTTTTCAGGAAAAAGTATAAAAACATAGACTTAAATATATCATGATATTGTTTTTACAATTTCGGTCGACTTCACTTAAACATAATATCTTTCGAGCACTGACCCTCTATCAAGCGGGCACTCTCTAGGACATCCTCAAAATAATGCTCTGGCGTGTGATGGTCCTTGCCTTTTGGTGAACTTTTCGCTGCAATATCAGTGGCCTTCATACTCGCCCAGTACGTCTTGACGCGGGCAAGGGCCATCCGTGCACCTTCTGTACACATTGAACACTTAACAACATCGATACGCGGCACTACATCAACAAACGCAATCCAAATGGAATGAAACCTTCAGGAGAGTTATTTTTGGAACAAACGCAATCCAGAGACTTG